>NC_056743.1:764264272-764421772 GCF_019279795.1 Protopterus annectens | reverse complement strand
GCGTTGCTTTTTTTAAACCTGTGTCACTATGTTAAACTCTTTTAACATAGCGAGACAAGTGTTTTATACTTACGGAAAAAGTCTGGGCGACCGGACCTTTTTCCGTTAGTATATTGAGGGATTTACAACGGGCACGCTGGTTGGGCTGGCCAATCAGCGTGCACGTTTTAGAGGAGGCATTGTATAAATTATATATTTAATAGCCAATGTTCAATGTCTTCAGTATCTGCTTGCAATTTTTCCATTAGCATCCAACATCATTATTTCATCAGTTATATCCAAGTCTGTAGGCTTTTATTAAATAGTTAATCAACTTAAAGCATCAGTATTAAATATGATACATTCTTAGTCATTAAAATCAGGGTTGCTGGAACATAAATGCTAATTGTGACTGTTTCTAACATATCCATAACACAACTTCATGTTTAATAGGCACCTGCAAATCTTCACTTTCAGAAGGTATGAGATTTATTTTTCTGTAATCCATATTACTCTTGTTCAGTTTTTTCCAAATAAACTGTAACTATTATACTTAACTGTTAACAAAAATAATAATTATTTTGCTCCATGTAAGCAATTTACAGCAAATCCTACTTGGTTATGTTCTCCTGTATATATTTTCAAAACCATAGTAATAGGTTAATTATTTTCATTCATCAATGCTGTGTGCTTCAGATGTCTAATTTAATATTCACATGCTTGTCTTCTACCTGTATTTGTTCCAAAACTGGTTGGTTAGCTGCAGATTTAAGCATTGCAGAATATGCACCAGAAACATTTCCCTCAAACACATTGCACTTAACATTTTCCTTGAATATTCTGTATTTCATTCTTTGCAAAATATAAAAGTACTCATTGGTAAACTTCCTTTCAGTTTTTTTTTTAACAAAACCTTCTTGTAATGATTATATTTTTTGTTATACAAGTTTTTGGTATGTACTCAGTCCACCTTAACCATAAGCACATTTGCTATGTGCTCAGTTCTACCACAAGTATAGCAACTCCATTTTTTTCACTTAAATTTACGTTGAGAAGTGGTATGCTTTTTACCTGTAAACCTGTAACAAGCTTTAGCTTTGTTGCAGTCCATAATCTTGGGAGAATCCTGCAATGTGCTAATCTTTGACTTGCTTACATGCTACTGCAATATATTTAAATTGCAAGGTACATCAGTTCATAGGTAAGTGTTAGGTTAGCTGGCCTTCCAGGTCATTTAAGTCAATTTCCCTTTTTGTGCTCGGAATAACCTTTCCATTTAGTTATAGATTGGCCTTACCCATCCCATGGTTGATAACTATATATTATCCCTAATGAGAATAACTGGGTCATACCATAGATAATTTGAGGGGACCCATGCATGAGATAAAGCATTTAGGAGCTGCCACTAGTAGTATGGGGGGAATCCTTGGGTTTCCTATCTATAGATCTTAGTTTGTGCCATAATATGGACAAGGATGAACTTTGTTTTATGCAGATGGACAGTCTGTTCCACAGCAATGGTATCCTCTGCGAAATGCACCTGTCCTACTAAACTGTTCTGTTGGTGTTGCAGAAGACGTTTAGATCCCAAGACCTATATTTACACTTATATTCATACTAACACTTATACTTACACTCATGCTTACACTTACACTTACACCCATACCTAAACTTACACTTACACTCATACTTATACTTACACTCATGCTTACACTTACACTTGGGGTGGTATTCATAGTCTGGGGCTTTGCACTATTGTAGTGATCTGTGAGGAGAAGTGTTATGTGGTTATGAAAATTTCTAAGCAAAACCTGCCTTTTGCCCTCCCTATTCTATGGAACACCAGTTCTAACTAATTTACAATCCTCCATAAAAAAACAAATTGAAAGCTGTTACAACAAAATTGGAAAGTTTGCTACTAATTCATCCTCCTTTACCCATCACTGTAAAGCTCTGCATACCCTTAGCTGGCTGTAACTCCCCCTCCAACTGTCCTACATTCAACTTATAACAATACATAGTCATGCACAAACCATTAGCCTGCCCAGGTCTTACCCCTTTAATCAACATGTATTTTCCAAAAACAACTCTTAGATTGGAAGACAGACAACTTCTCACCATAAATAAACCAAGTAAATACCTTGGACAAAGGCTTTACTCATACTCAGTAGCAAAATAAAATTGAACTCCTTACCTCTAACTATGAGAACTAGCTCTTACCTACCCAACTTTAAATGTTCCATACAAGAATACCTTACAAAATCTTAGACCTGCTCCTGTGCCAATCCTGGCTGAACCTACTCACTATGCTTCACTCACCACCTTCAACCTAGATCACACTTCACTGCTCCCTATAGCCTCCTACTCCACTTCTTTATGTTTTCCCCTACTACCTGACCTTATATAATTCATTACTGCAGACCTTTCCTCTTCCTCTTTCCTCCCTACTCAGCTACCTGCAGACCCCCTACCCTGCACTTTTTCTTATAATCTCCTTCTCTCCATCCTTCTTCCTTCTATAACCGTGATATGAACACCTCTCTCATACTAAGACATCACTGAATGTCACCTTCACCTCACTGTCTCCAATCCTGTAATCTCTGATATCTCTTTAAATGTCTTATTCACTGTGTACTTATCTATGTAACAAATAATATGAATATTGAATTTTTCCTCGTATATTCTCTTCACCTCTTGTTATTTTCATTGCACTCTGCTATGAAACATATGTTCTATGTTTTCTCATTACAACATGTTTTCACTCATATGTAACATGATACTTTGTGATTTAAAATAGCTGTACTTGACTTTTGACATATTGTGATTGCTGAGCTTTTCTCCCTTGGCCTCCATTGAAAATGGGCACTTTCTGGCCCAGTAGGATTTTCCTGGTAAACAAATGTCAAATAAATAAATAAATAATTAAATAAATCCCAGACTTTCAGGATGAGTATGGAAATGCAAATGTCTTTTTATGAACACACTCCCTATCACAAAACTTTACCCATGATTAACGCATAAGCCTTCGATACAATACCCCACTCGGGCATTATAGATAAGCTCACCAGCTTAAATATAAACCCCTATGTCACTAGATGGATTGCAAACTGGCTCAAGGACAGAACCCACATGGTTAGAATTGCTGGAGCCATGTCAGACTCCAAACCAGTTACAAGTGGTGTCCCACAAGGCTCAGTCCTGGGACCTCTCTTGTTCGGTATATATTTCTCGGAGGTACAGGCCAACACGGAAGGACTGTGGCTGACCAAGTTCGCAGATGACTGCAAACTGGGCGCCATAATTGACTCTCCAGCCGATACAAGCATCCTCCAAAAGGGCCTCATAGAAACAGACAACTGGTGCCAGAGCCATGGCCTCAAGCTAAATGCCAAAAGTGTATAGTCATCCCCTTTGGCAAAACAAAGTGCCCACAAATTACCACATAGGTGGAAATCCATTAAGTACAGAAGAAGTAATTAGGGACCTGGGGACCCAAGTTGATAGCAATCTCTCATTTGACAACCACGTGGCCAAAGTGGTTAGAAAAACATTTTATATAGCCCACCTAATCATGAAGGGATTCACATCTAGATCAGAGGGGGTCATCGTGCCTCTTTACTCATCCCTCATCAGGCCCATAATTGAGTACATTGCCCCTTTGGGATGTACCTTACCAGACAGCTGCAGCAACTGGAAAGACCCCAAAAGTACCTCACCAAGAGGATCAAAGGGCTCAAACAGATGCCATATGCTGCCCGGTTAAAGAAACTCCAGCTCTACTCAGTGGCATACCGCCTGTTCAGAGGCTATCTGTGCCTGACGATAAAGCCATGTCCAACCCGAATTAATGGACATGCTGCACCTCAGAAAATCCAAATCCCATCGAGCTCACGCCGAGAGACTTGAACCTCAGCACTGAAATAAATAGGACATGCTGGAGGGACAGATTCATAACCCAGAGGCTCCCTTCACTCTGGAATAAAATCCCAGTCCAGGTTAGGCAGAGTCCCTCATTGACTCTCTTCAAGAGGAATCTTGATGAGTGGATGGGAGATCGTAGGTTTACCCCGGGTATCACTTCTGTGTCACTGTTAGACAGAGGCACAGTATACTAACCTCGAAAAAGGGCATAGCAAAATAAATTTAAAATGGGTGGCGAAAGCCAAACACATTCTGGCTAGGCTTATAAATGCCCTAGGGCAGATAGCCTAGTATGAACCTATGAACCTATGAACCTATAAGTGATAGGGGTCAGCAACTATGCTGTTAAGGGGATTTACATGTATGTGTATGAATCTGATTCATACACATGAATCTTCAGTGAGCTCATTTGTATACAAAGTGTGTAAATAGCCATGAACTTATGCCAGTAAGCAGCAGTTTTCAGGGAGATAAGGAGATGTGAGGGGAGATTTAGTAGTGCTTCTGCATACCTGGACATTTTTACTGAAGGAGTCGCTTGGACATATTAATGAAGGGGTTGCTTGGATAAATGTTTAATTTTGGTGTTTCTTGGGTGAATGTTTCATTTCAGTACTTGCGCATACCTGGACATTTTACTGAAGGGATTGCTTAGGGAAATGTTTTGGAAAATTTGTTACATATTCATACCTGGACATGTTACTGCAGGAGTGGCTTGGGTGAGTATTTTATTTTTGGTGATTGTGCATACTAGGGCATGTTACTGAAGGAGGTCACCTGGGTGAATATTTCATTTCAGTAGTTATGTATACCTGAATATATTACTGAAGGGGTTGCTTGGGTGAATGTTTCATTTTGGTGCTTGTGCAGACTAGGAAATGTTACTGAAGGAGTTGCTGGGGAAATAATTTGTTTGTTTGTCAGGGGAGTGCTTGTGGATACATGGTCAGACTGCTAAAGTGATTGCTGGGCAAAATAATTTATTGTGTCATTTTATTGTATAACTGTATAACTGAATAATTTGCTCGAGCTTTACTCTTAAGGTCTTCACTGAAAATGGGCCTGTGCTCAACTGGACCAACCCGGTTAACAAATGTGAAATAAATAAATAAAATAAAATAAATAAATAGTGCTTGTACATACTTAATAAGAACTAATGAATGGGTTGCTGGGAGAAATAACTAATTTGTTTATCAGGAAGTGCTTGTGCACACTTGAACAAGCAAGTTTGTGGATTGCAACTCCAATATCAAAGGTGAAGCATCGCTTTAAACAATGAATGTGCGTACCTCAGGGATGTTGGACTAGGAATTGCAGAACTATCTCATTAGCATATTATGCTTTACAACATTTCTCATTTGTATCTCATTATTTTTCAGGCCTTGGGCATTAGTGTAAATGGCTTCTATGAATTGCGCCTTTGCTATGTTCATTTGTCAGCATCAGGAATACCCCTATTGCATTTGCACAAGCAACTATATCAGCCTTACACTTATATTTATACCTACACTTATACTACTTATACTTTGTCATTTCCTTTTGCAAAGACAAATATTTAAAACATTTTTCAGATAACAGGCTACTTTCTGATCATAACATTATTTGTATGTATTCACTGTTAATTTCACATACATTTTATTTCTAAGCATTTGCTGTATTGTCTCCGCATATGTCTTGAGTTCATTTTCCCAATGCATGTTTTGATATGGATTCAGTAAAATCTCTACTGTGTTAATAAAGGTATACCATTTTAGTAT
This sequence comes from Protopterus annectens, assembly GCF_019279795.1. Lineage (NCBI taxonomy): Eukaryota > Metazoa > Chordata > Ceratodontiformes > Protopteridae > Protopterus > Protopterus annectens. Next base: position 764,416,115 of record NC_056743.1, on the reverse strand, counting down.
TTTCCTAGGTTTAGGATTAAAACAACTATTTGATAAGCTTAGCTGCTGCATGTGTGTCTGTCCACTTGATTTAGTAGGTGCTAGGAGGTTATTCATTAAACTGCAAGTTTCAGTTTGACAGGCAAAAAGAAATATGGATATTTTCTTTATCCATTTATAGTACTGATAGCAAAAAAAAAAAACTCTTTAGTTATTTGCAGTGCTTCCTCAAGGACAAATTTTCATATGCAAATGCAGTCAAAGTACCCACACTTGCTATTTTCTTCTGTCCTCCTCCTCAGACTGATGAATGTGCTAGATTCTTTACAATTATAGAGTTTGTTGTCAATAAACTTAGTTGTTATCTACCAAACATGAAGGCAAAGCACCTTAAATAAGTTAACAACTTTAATAAGAAATCAAAACTTCAGTAGAAAGAGCAGCATTATTTCAGTTACTGCTCATGGCTTAGTAACTAAACAATTTTGCCAGTTGGCAAACAGGGACAAAGCCCTCCCCGAATACAGCCCAGGTGACATGAGTTTGAATAGTAGTTGGCGCAGCTGAAATACGGGAAAAAGAGGTGTGATATGGCTTTGCAAATTCACTTCTCATTGGGAAAGGGTGGGATCCTTCTCTGTGCACTCATTCTGACAGCAGACTCTTTGATGGAGACCAGATATCTCATGGGAACATTTGCTTCTTGGGGGGGCAAGGTAGTATTGAGGGGTTATGCCACCCACAGAAGTAACTGACATACCCTTTCTGATGCCCTTTGTATGCCAAACCCTGGGATGGTTATGAACATGTACAGAAGAGCTAGTGTGTTAAAGCCAAAAAAGCCCTGCCTCCAGATGGGTGATCCCTGCTTAGCTGTCACTTTCTTAAGGAATTACTAGGATGTATAGGACAAAGGAGAGACGGGTGCTTGATGGTCACCAAGGCGAGGAAAAAAAAAAGAAATTTCTTTTTAAGATACAGTCATGCAGGTTATTTAAGTGACATGACTTGGAGAGCCTGAAAATCAGCTTTAATGAAAAAATGCCATGTGTAATTCTAACATACTGGCTCAGGTTGATCCTTTAACAGTCAGTATATGACAATATACATTTTGTGGTCCATACTGGAAAAAGCACTATAATTGCTGTTTATATATGTAATTCAAGTCGTCAGCAAGAGGAAAAATGAATAGGAGTCAGCAGATTTTGTTTTAGTAGGATCCTTGTGTATAATCGTTGCTAAAGAGGATGCATTCCTGATATGTGACTATAGCCTGTCGGATATAGACTATGGCTTTCTGTGACTGATTTAGTTTGGAAAATGACCATGTATTATTTTGCAAATTCTGGTATCCATTGCAGGAAATCCACTGTAAGGGTGGGCCTGTTACTTTCTAACATGGCCATGTGTGTATTCATCAAGAATTTGCTCATCCTTAATCAGTGTGGCTCAGCATTATAACATTGACAGGGTCAAATTTCAGGAGTATGGACTTCAGAAAGATGGAACTGCATTTCAAACATTCACTGAAAGGAAAGATGCTCAAAGCTGAATGAGTAAATTACTTATTTAAATGAAGTTTTGGAAGAGGAGCAGACACTTGCATTAGATGAGAAAATTTGTCCAAGTGAAACAATATTCTATAGCTTTCAAAGGAAGCCTTTGATTGTGTCCACAGTGTGGAGACCACTGCTTACCAAATCTGTAATATCCACGACAGGCAACACCTCCTCCTACAGCTACCATGATCAGGAGATATTACAGAGATATATAGTAGTACATCTAAAAGTTTTAATGAGGAACACACAAGGAGAAGAAACCTGAAGCCCTCCCAGTCGTTCAGAGATAATTTATTCTCCTGTGTCATAGACAATCAAAATCCAACTAGCTAACTGTATGCTGTAGGCCTGACTAGACAGAGGAAGAACTGACATGTTACATCTACTCTCCCCTTTTAGACTGGTTGCACGGGGGCCTCGTAGAATGTTCTGCATACTTGGCATCACTGATGGAGACAAGGAGTGTAACAGAGAACATATAAGCTTGCTGCAAGGGGATTGGCTGTAAAGTTGACTACATCCCTTTATGTAACTAAAGAAAAATATATATCAATTTAATTTTAATGTAATGTTGAGTGGGGAAGAACACTGCATAAGCTACAGTTCAGTGCAAATAGATTGCATATTAACAAATTCATTCAGCTTCCAAATAAGAAATATGCCTTTTCTGCTGTCTCAACTCCTGCATCCAAGGAAAGAAACTGTAAGGAGGGAAAAGGTCTGGAGAGAAATAGACCTGCCAGAAAATTGACAGATATGCTGCAGGGAGAAAAAAGCATGTTTAAAAGGAATACAGTGCCGATTTCTCTAACCATGAAATGACCCAACAAAGAAGGACAGTGTATTGTAAAATTTCACAGATCACCAAGGAATGATAGCACTGTGGATGCAAATACTACTATCAGTGATTTATACTCAGACTAAACTTTATACTGTAGGTAAAATAAGAAATAGCACATAGAGAACAGTAAAGCACATTATAGAGCTATCTATCACATGCCTGTTTTGCAGTCCACACACAAAGATGATTGTAAACCCATACATTTGAGAAAGCAAAATCAGATCACAACATAATAATCAAAAGAGAATTAATAGAAATAGGAATCAGTCGGAGCCAAGCCATTGAACAAAAATCATATGTTCTTTCTATGTTAAATGACTTTTGTTCAGCAGCTTGGCTCCAACTGATTCTTATTCTATTAATTGTTTTTGTTGTAGCATCAGTGTTTTCACACTAAAACCACAATCCCAGGATTAGACAGTAAATGGTGCTCTCACAGTGTATGCTATTACTAAAAATAATAATCAAGAGCAAATTCAGGAACTGGTTACTGATAAGCAACTAGAATATCTCACATTTCAGGCCTGCAGTGCCAACTCAAATATTCGTGGGTATGTGCTAATGGTTGCCAGAGTCAACTGTTATAAAACTTTACATCATCCCCCATTTTAGAAATAAACATTTCCACAATTGTAAATATTTGGTACATAAGAATATTCTTATACTTTGAGATTAAAAGCCTGCCTTTTAGTTTTGATAGACACTGAAGGAAGGTCTTGTTTAAATAAAATGGGTCTACTACTAAATCATGTAATTTCAGAATCCCGAAGATGAAAATATCGAGATGAAACTTAAAATACTGAACCGTGTAAGTTTTTCCAGGCAAGTACGCTTGCCCAACGTGGGGAGGTATCCCCTTTATCCTCTGTTGTGTGATCCTGGAGTTGGTACATGTAGTTAGGGGGGAATGTGGGGGTGTAGTCCCTCACCTAGGTGGGTTTTAGATAGTGTGGTGTGTTTTACTGATGTGTTGGGCAAGTGCTTACTTGCACTGGGAAAACTTGTGCAGTAAAATTTCATGATTGTTGTCTATTTTCATCTTTGGGATTCTGAATTATTGGATTTAGACGCAGATCCATAATATATATATATATATATATATATATATATGTATATATATATATATATATATACATATATATACAATATGTGTGTGTGTCTGGGCAGGTTGTGTGTGTGTGTGTGTGTGTGTGTGTGTGTGTGTGTGTGTGTGTATGGCTCAGAATGGGATCCTACATGAATTCAACTCTAGCAGGTCAGCTCTAGTCTTCATTCTCAGTGAACTCAATTTATCAAATATAGACTGACAAACCATGCTCATACTCAGTCACTGAAATCTTTAATAGGATGGCATACAGGAGCTAGAAATGACCCAGATGGTCACTTTTCCAACATGAGATCATAATGTGCCAGATTTAGCTTTAGATATTTTGGGTGCTTAATTCATCCAAATAAACTCCACTGGCCAACTCTGTGGACAAGATTATGACCAGTTCCGAATTTAGTTCAGTGGAAATTAAAGGAAGAGGAAATAATTGTTCTGCTTACTTTAAAAATTACTTTAACAATGAGGTATAAATTACTTTAAAAATGAGGTATAAATTAATAAACCATAATTCCATAAAGCCATGAGGTAAAAATTAATAAACCATAATTCACCAGAGAAGGCGTGAAATGGTGTCAACATCTCCTCTGCAACAGGTGGTGGGGGGATCTTCAGTCTGTCTAGAAAAAACATATGTTATGGATTTACTTTTAAATATATATAAGGAAATCAGACTATCAACACAAAGAAGAAACAATGCAAACTGTAATAAAAAACACTAATGCAGAAAGCTGGTATAAATTTAAGAAACTAAGTAAAGCACTTAAGGTGACATGCAAGGACAAACGTGTGTCTTAGGCAGAACAAATCCCATGGACAAAAAGACGTTACTTCTCTCTGGTTCATGATATTCACAATATAAGCTTCAGATAATACTTCATTGAATTACCCATTCTAAAGAATTAAACCTTGCCTGTGATATAAATAGGACCTGTAGGAGAAGACAGGTATGTATCCCAGAAACTACCCCATATATGGAACAGGCTCCCCATCCATGTGAAGCAGAGTTCCTCCCTTTTCCAATTCAAGTGCAACTTGGGCAATTGGATGGGGATCCAGAAATTCAACCCTGGTTTGGCACCTCTGTCTCTAATGGACACAGGCAACCTGTAAATAGTTCATCTCCCAGGTCCCTGCTTACACCTACCAAGGGTATCAGAACTTGTCAGAGATTTGGGATGCATGGCTAGACTTAAAAAGGCCCTTGTGATTGTTAGCCTAGTAAACACCTATGAACTTATGATGGATCCAAGGAGATATATAGATACATACATGTACAAGTAATCAGACAAAGAGAAGGAAAGGAGAGAATGCTTCAGCAAACTCCCTGTCCAGAAAGTAACACTTTATATCCATTGGAAGCTTTCCGGAAACAAAGGCCCTGGTCAGAGTCCAGGAGCAGAGCACTGAAGAATATATGCTTCCATTATGACACAAATCTGAAGCTCTGGATCACATTCCAGCTGCTCTACTATTAAGCTGATTTTATTTATTATTTATTTATTTTATTTTTGTTACCAGGGAAAGTCCGACTGGACACAGGTCCTTTTTCAGTGGAAACCCAGGGAGAAAAGCTCCAGATACAGTACAATACAGGTTAGGATTTCATTACATCTATGAATACAATCCAGCATGCAATACTCAAATATTAACATCATGTTATCAGTACTATATACAAGTATATTATAGACTCATTTCAGCATGTGGTAGGCAGAGTTTTACATTTTTGGTAGTAGGTTTATAAGCAGTACAATGTCAGATATTAACATCTTGTTATCAGGACTATAGACAAGTTTGTTACAGAGTCATTTCAGCATATCATTGGCAGAGTTTTACATTTCTGGTAGTATGTATATATGTAGTACATTGAGAGATTGAGAGTAGTACAGTATTGGGAAAAACAGTACAAAAGCTTTTGTAGCAGTGGTGGTAGTATGGTGTATATCCAGTCGTTTGTCATATTAGAAGTAGCAAGGTATCTGAAAGAAAAGGAACAAGATGTTTTAGTAGGAGTACACTCAGAAAGTGGGCGAGGTACTGAAGCTTCACCTCTCGCTCATACATGTGAACACAGAATCAAAACACCTTAAACCATATATGGGATTCACACATAAACAGACAAGTGAAAATAGAAGAGATGCAGCTACACATTTATATATTATTTATTTATTTTATTTGTTTACATTTTAACTATTCTTTTCAAGTAAGTGTGCCATTACACAGACCCTAACTCCAACCAACAAACATGTAGAAAAAATAATTATAGTCAATGAACAAATCTCTAGGAAAATGAAGATTGAGAGACAAATATGTAGAGACAAATATGTATACTAAAAAAGTTCAGATTCAGTTTTTATCATAAACAAAAGAAGCAAAAAAAAAAAAAAAACAGTTCTTGGATAAACGTATAAGTAAAATAAATTGACTACTGGTTAGGCAGACCGTGTACAAAAACTAAGCTTTAATAAAACAAAGCAAATATAAAAAGATAAGTGCTTTCGTACTCACACATAGTACATCATCAGCTCTTTTGCTTTGTTTTATTAAAGCTTAGTTTTTGTATAAGTCTGCCTAACCATTTTTTATAATATCAACGTAGAAACAAATTTAAGGAAATTGGCAAAGTCAAGCAGTAAGCAGTACAAAGAACTTTGAAGCAAAGCTGACAAGCTATCAAATTCCAGTGCCCATATAACACTGAGTTACAGGGACCACACACATGTCGAACAGCCGATTTAATCGCAAGTGTATTGCATGAATGAAAACAGATGAAAATCCAGAAAGTCCAAAAAATAAACACATGGGCAGGAGCAGCAGCAGTAGATTATCTGGGTTTCAGTCTTCAGAAGTAAAAAGTCACAAGTTCAAAATAACTGCTTTTATGGTAGTGAAGTTGCAAAATGTAGAAGAAATAGAGCTGTAATGGCAAAATACCAGAAGTGAGACAGTTAACACAGCCAATAAAATAACTGCCTAGTCTGTTAAACCAAAGACACACATAAACCAGAAACAAAAACAGATGCAACAGCGTTTTAGATGGACACACTGGATTGAGTATCCCCAACAAGCTCTAACAATCATGTCACCTTCAACATTACACAGCACAGTAACAGTATCAAATAGTGCAGATAAAACCAAAAGTGACAAAACAGCTAATACACAGAGCAGTACATCACATAACTGTTGTTTAGCAACAGCTCCTGCTTACCAGTCCAGTGACTGGTGCCACTTGTAAGCATCTATTCATTTCCTACAACAGAGCCACAGATGATGAGGATCTACATTAAATTTATCTCCCTCTGCCTGGCAGCTTTATCAGTCACACAAGCCTGGATGTCTCTGAAAAGACTGTAGCAACATCACCCAACAACTCAGCATGACTGGAAGCTTAGTGCAGGCTAACTCATTCATATAATGCCTTTTTGCATGCTTCCAGTATACACCCTTAGATCCTTATGAAGCTCAGACATTTTTATGGGTCTGGCTTCTTTAAATAAGTAACTTACCAATTAATAATATGCAATATTTGAAAGTGCAAGGATTTATTAACAAAATGAAACTAAGATTGTTAATTTATAATGTCCTGCAGTAGAGAAATTAATCACCATTTGTCAAATAGTATTCGTATTTTTATATTTATGTTAATAGTTTCACAGCTAAGAGTCCTACATATTATTGTGAAGTATGGTTAGAAATGCCATGATGAGAGACAGGAAAAGTCATTATAAATGTCTGTTGTATCACTCCGTACCTGAAATATTGCTAGATACTGACTAGTGATTATGAAATTAAACAATATTTCCAGATGTGCTTAGTACTTCAAAAACAATGTGACTTACAAACTGTTGTGTGGCATCAGCTGTAACCTTAGTGACTGTGGAAGAAAATTGTTTTGCACTATAAATTTCACATCTTGAGATATGTTCATTATTATTTATATTGCCAAATATACAATTAAGTGTATGCTTTTATATTTTTATAAATATCTCAAAAAATATGCGGAGACAGAGGAATTTATTGTTGTCACATGAAAGCTTATGTCTGAGTAAAAAAAATGTTCTAACAACGCATGTCTAGGTTGTACAGTTTCCAATATATGACAATCTATTTGTGAAAGTTTGCAAAAATTTAATTTTAGGTTTGTGTTTATTATATTATAGTATTTATGTAAATAGTATGAATGCACTGACTGTTGTCACTGTAAAGAATACTTCTTACTGATAACATTGCTATTTGTATAGTTTTAATAGTTTTCACTGTTCACAAAATATTTACATTTATCTTATGCTTTTTAAGTTTATTTTTCAGAAAATGCTAGGAATACAAGATTAGTGTTAATGAGTTAAGGCTCTTGAGTTGGTAACAAGCTTAATCTTATAGTCATGGACTGATTACTTTGGCCTCAATTCCTTTTACTGTAGGACTTTAAGCAAGTCCCATTACCAGTGCATCTAAGCATATATATATATATATATATATATATATATATATATATATATATATAGTGTGTGTGCGGAATAAATGTAATTTTATTGTTTGGAGCCAAATTACTAAGGATGAATGTTTTGCTGAACACCCTGGACTTTTTCAGAGCCTTTAATTCATTAACACTGACAATGTTGACCATGCTGTGGTGTTAATCGCGCCCATAGCATTAGTTATGTGAGCTGCTTTATTCCATTCACATCAATAGGACTTGAAAGGCAAATCATTAACAGTATTTTTATTTTGTTGCAATTTAACCATGATACTAATTTGCAGTATCCAGTGCCAAGATTACATTAAGTACATTAATTGTTGGAAAATGAGTTCAGCTGTACAACAAATGCAAAAAAGCTGCATTTTTTTTATTTAACATTTGTTTACCGGGAAAGTCCGCCTTGGAACAAAGCCAATTTTCAGCAGAGGCCGGTGAGAAATGCTCAAGACACATGTCTTTGTAATATGGGAGGAAACCAGAGCACCCAGAGGGAACCCACATGAATGCAAGGAGGATATGCAGACTCTGCACAGAAGGCACTCCAGCCGATAATCAAACCAGAGAACCTCTTGCTGTGAGGCAACAACACTACTGCTGCATCACTGCGTTGTTTTCTTGCTCATTTGAAAAGATGTTCTTTAATTTAATTCTCCATTTGACTTTCAGCTTTATACATTTGTGATCAAGCCTAGTTGCATTCAGAAATGTTTCACTAAATGACTGCCAGCAGGTTATAATTTCAGAAGTATTTATTTAAAGCATTTAATTTGCATTTCTTTAACTATTCTATCATGAAGTGCTTTGATGTTTACGTTTAAATTTGACATAAAAAGTAACCATTTAGCCAAGAAAATCTTTTCAAAATCTGTGCATTTAGGTGTTAAAGAGCTAGGTGAAGGATTGCCAAATGGAGAAAAAGGAATTAGAAAAGTCACACCATGAACCATAGAATGAATGCAAAACAAACAAACAAACAAACAAAAAACAACTGGACCTGGAGAGGAGTGATCATATGTAAAATTCAGGCTTCAGGTTGGACAACAGAATGTGGTTTATGGTTGGTAGCACTGAATTCATTTGGTGAAAAATTAGAGACTAGGAAAAAGCACTCCTGTGAACACTGAAAAGTACCAGAGAAAGTCACCTGAAGGAAAGTGAAGTGAAGTGACAGGTGACTAAATGACGAGCTCTGGCTAGTAGAAATGCAGTGAATCTGTGTCTAGCAGCATGGAAGCAAACCTGAACAGTTAAATGTGGAATTGTATGGGTTTCAATACATCTAGAATAGAATGTGTGGGATCTTACATATCTACAAACAGGTATACTACATCAGATCTAACAGGATCCAAAAAGAGTTTCTACCCAGATTGCTTAGGAAATTGCACAAACAATTTTCTCTCATATATCAAAGAAAAGTTCTCCCAAGTGGTCAGTCAGACTGTAGAAACCATCTGCAACTTAAAACCTTATATGGGTCATCTGAATCTAAGGATTTGTCTTCCATGGACAAGATAACTACTCCAAAAGTGGAAAAACAGGCGATATAACCTCCCACCCCATGCTAATTACTTTTGGATCTGTTTGTGAGAAGGAAATCCAACAACTGATAAGAGGGAATACTGATTGTCATTCTTTCCTGACATTTCAGACTTCAGAAAAGTGATCATGAGGATAGTCTTAATGAATTACTCTGCAGACCATGGATCAGCCAGGGCACAGCTACGGAACAATGTTACTGGTTTTCCATGTATGCAGATCAAATCAAAAATATCTGATACTTAATATCAGGAATTTTGTTTCACTTCTGTCATATTAAGACGTCAATGTCTTTAGAATAAGTGATTAGCAGTATAGCCTCAGTGAACTGTTATACAGAGTAATTTCCAGGCCATAAACACCAAAGCATGTTGTTGCTTTTGCATACATACAGGTCTAAACAAAAATGTCCATAACCACAAATGGAAGGAGTTGCTTACAGCTGGGATTCTTGAAACAACAATATTTCACACTAGGACAAAGAGGGCTGCCTTTACAAGATACTAATTACCAAAGGATGTACTTTTATAGACTGTAAGCTTGCAAGTCAAGAACTTTCTAGTGTTTTGTCTGTATATATTTTCAGGGCTTGTTACAAGAACAGACATCATACTTCTGGAAGGAAACCAGAGGAAAACCACTGGAAAGGTGTGTGGTATAGACGGACAAGTAATTTATAAGAAAGTAGACTAACTGCTAGACTAACTAACTAACTGTAGACTAACAACACCCCCCCTAACTCGCTTATCTCGCAACAAAAAAAACTTTAACCTTCAACAGTTTCTAAATGAACTCAGCCTAATCAACTGGTCATCTCTAAAAACTCTCCCTATAGATGAAGCTGTTAACCATTTTAATGATACCTTTCTTACTATTCTCGATCACCATGCCCCCACCCGTTCTATACGAATGAAATCTACAACCGCTCCATGGCTTTCAACCAATACCAAACAACTTATCCTTAGTAGGAATAAAACCTGGAACAAATGGCGAACCACCAAAGACTCTTTTGATCACATTAGCTTCAAACAAAAAAGGAACATGACTAAGCGTGCTATCATACAAGATAAAAAGAACTATTATACCCATCTACAGCAATCCCCCCACCACCAACCACAAAAATTTTGGAAATCAATTAACTCACTACTATCCCCTGGCAAAGTCAAAACTCCAAACCCACTCGGCTCCTGCCCCGACTCCCCACTACAAACAGCTAATGCATTCAATAACTTCTTTACATCTACCATACTTAAACTGGCCAACCAACAAAGCCCTGACCCCTCATTACTAGGGAACACTAGCTGCACTCCACCTCCATTACTGCTTAAACCCATACCCACCTCCTATATTCTACACTTACTTCAGAAACTCAAACCCTCAACCCCCTCTGCTGACAAATTGCCAGCTGAATATCTCCAGCTAGGCGCGAAAGCTATTGCCTACCCCATCTCAATTCTAATCAACAGAACCATAAAAGAAAGTACTATACCCTCACTCTGGAAAATCTCCCACATCATCCCTCTCTTCAAAGGGGGCGAGTCATATGAATACTCAAACTACCGCCCTATAGCACTGCTATCTCCTATTGCTAAAATAATGGAGAAATGCATCCACAAGCAGCTTTTAAATCACCTCCTATCTAATAATCTCCTAGCTACTTGCCAACATGGATTTCGTCCCTACCACAGCACAACCACAGCCTTATTATCCTTTATAGACTCTATTAATATGAACCGGAATAACAATCTTCTTTCATCAGCATTCTTTGTTGACCTGTCAAAAGCCTTTGACATGGTGAACCACCAACTCCTCCTTCACTGCCTAAAATCTCTGTCTCTCAATGACCTGGCTCTGAATTGGTTCACTTCCTATCTCCAGAATCGGAAACAAGCTGTTATATGGAACCACAATCTTTCTGAACTCCTCCCCACCACTTTAGGAGTACCCCAGGGGTCTATCCTAGGTCCTCTTTTATTTTCCATCTTTATTAATGACCTGAATCTGGCCACCCCTTTAACTACTTGTATTCAGTATGCCGATGACACCACCATCATCTGCTCTGCCACAACACAAACTGAACTCCACTCACTTACTCAAAAAACTTTTACCACCATCGAACAATGGTTCTCCAATCACTGCCTTCTCTTAAACCCTAAAAAAACTAAACTGCTCCTCTTTTCTCCTACACACCTGTCTCCCACTATTAGTTTCACACTCACTTCTAACAATGGCACACTTATCTCTCCCGACCAAACAACCAAACTTTTAGGAGTTACTATTGACAACCTACTTAAATTTGATGTACATATTAACTCTACCATAAAAGCAACTAATAGAAAATTAGGTTCTCTCTACAGAATCAAATCTTTCTTAACACCTGAAGCAAGAACTACCATAGCCAGAACATATCTTCTCTCTACCCTACTCTATGCATCCACGATTTATACTAATCTTTCTAAACACAACATCAATAGGCTCACAATAGCCTACTGCAACATTGCCAAATTTGCCACTGCCTCTCCATATAAAACACATCACTGCCTGAACCTCCATAACCTAGGGTGGCTTGAGTTACCTCACCTAATTTAATACTACCAACTTACAATTGCCCATAAAGCCCTTCATCACCCTGAAAACATTCCAATGCTCTCTACTCTGATAAAACCCTATAATAACCTAAAAACCCTAAGATCCTCCAATAAATTACTGATCCAAACTTTTCGAGCAAATAACACAGCAGGCGACTCTATATTTTCCAACTCTGTTGGTAAAGTTTGGAATCAACTTCCTCCTGACCTTATAGCCCAAACTTCTATCACACTATTTAAAACCCAACTAAAACATTTTCTAACCAATCACTGGCTTTGCTCATGCAATTTCCCTACATAAGCACATACCTCCTATAATCTCCCACACCCTCTGCATCTTCTAGCATATCTATTTCTAAATTGCTTTTCATTTCTACAAATGAAATTGTCTCTATGAAATACAAAATACTTATTTTCCTACTCTTCTTTTAACCTTCAATCCACATTCTCACCTTTGTCTTTATTCTATATTCATTTACTGAAAAATTTTACATTTTAAGCATTTTCTTACTGTAAAACTTGACTAAATGCCTGTTTTTGATGTGTGTCAAATTCCCTATAAATGATGTATGTTAATTTCCCTATCTATTTTCTAATGCCTGTATTAATTGTATTTTATACTGTCTATGAACCTTGAATGTATGTTTAATGCTTTTCATTAGATAGTGGAGCTTTTCTCCTTGGGCCTCCACTGAAAATGGACATGTATCCAGTTGGACTAGCCCGGTTAACAAATGTAAAATAAATAAATAAAATAAATAAATAAACTGGGGCTTTTCTCACTATAGAGCAGAAGAAAAAGGAGGACATGATATAGATGAGAAATATGTCAGGGAGATGTGAAATTATCAAAATGAAGAGGAAGAACAAGGGAAAAAGATGTAACTGGCAACATGTTTCAGAGGCCATCTACTGCATTGATCTGTGAATGTGCGTCTTCATAGATAAGGCTGCAAACTCAAAGCAGACTACTAGAACTGGTGATGGAGGGAGAGGAAAACATCCATAATTCTTTTTAAGAGGATATGGGGCAGGTGGAAAATGAGACGGAAGAGAGGGATGGAGTGAAGTACAATTAAATGTACTTGGAAAAAACAGACTAGCTAGGTTAACTGTTGCTTTCTGCTATCAAATAAATGTAATATAATAGGTTCATAGGTTCATAGGTTCATACTAGGCTATCTGCCTGAGGGCATTTACAAGCCTAGCCCATTTTTTTTTGTGGCTTATGCCCTTTCCTTTAGTATGGGGAATTATATTTTTTTTTTGCCTCTGTCTCTGTCAGCAGTGACGGGTAGGTAATCCCTGGGTATATATTCTGCTCCCTCCATCATTTGGTCAAGATCTCTGAACAAGGCCAGGCCAGGTGTCTGCATGTACATGTGCAGGATTTTTTCCCACAGCATGAGGGAATCTTTGGTGAATTCCCCCCCCCCCACGTCCTATTAATAGCCAATGTGGTCTTAAGTCTCCTTGTGCTCTGATGGATCTATGGATTTGAGGTTTTTTTTTGAGGGTTGTTTGACATGGCCTTGTATGTTAGGCAAGGTCACCTCTCTGAGCGCGCGTGTGACTGAATAGAAGCTGGAGTTCTTTCAGTCGGGCAGCATAGGCAGGATTTTGAGACCCTTTTTCCTTTTGGTGAGGAACTTTGTAGCCTCTCTCTCCAGCTGCTGCAAGTGTCTGGTCACATTCAATGATCGATTGTACTCAATCATCATTGGTCTGATGATGATGATGAGTGAGAGACTACCTCCTCCCTTGATCTAGAGAGAATGAGATCATGATAAGGTGGGTGGGCAATGTCTTCCCTTTTCTAACTAGCTACACTACTATCAACCTGGGTCCCCAGGTCCTGATACTTCTTCTCTTGTGCTCAGTGGATTTGCCACCTATTTGGTAGCTAGGGGTAACCTTGTTTTTTCCGATGACTATGCATTTTTTTTTGGGCATTGGCTTTGGCAGGGCTCTGGCACCAGCCAGTTATCTGCTTCTTTCTGAAGACCCTTCTGTCAGATGTGCTGTGTCAGATGTTTTCTAGTTTACAGTCATCTGCAAACTTTGTCTTTGTCATATTTGTCGTGTGTGTGTTTGTTTGCGTTTGCTTGTAAAGCCAAAGCCAGAGACCAGGGACACCACTTGTGACAGGCTTGTGACAGGCTTTGAGACTTGAGCAACAACTGCAACTCCTGTGGGACTGGTGCTCAGCCAGTCCTCAGCCAGTGTGGGTTGTGTTGTGTGATGTATGGGTTGACATTTTAACTTTTTCAATGACCAATTGTGGGTCGTAGTGGGTATTGTGTCCATGGGGAGTAGGTAGGACTGCCTTTCCTTCATCACTGCCTTTCCTGGTGACTGTTTGAAAGAAAACAAAAGTCAACCAAAGGCATTTAAAGCAGCAAAGACAAAAGCCAAACTGTTGGAAGTCTGAAGTCTGCAAATTCTGCTTGTCTTATTTATGAGTTCCTTATGATTCCTCTCCATGCCTTTCCATGGCTTTGCAGACAAGGCTTGGGCAGCTGTTTCCAGGTCAGTGAGGGCACTTCTGGGCGGTGATTTGTGAAGTTGTGCACCGCCACAGTTGCCACGCCTGACCCCTGGATGTGCCAGGTTAAACAGCTGTTCTAAACAGCTTAAGCAGCTTCGGGTAAGGTTTCATTGAGTTCATGAGCGGGGACACCATCCCAGTTTGATGGGATGCTGTGTTTTTGGAGGCTGTTGTTCTTTGTTTTGTGGGAGAGAGATGTTTGGGGGGGATGTTTGGGAGATGTGCTAGGGGGCTTGGGAGAGGGGAGGGATTTATCTCTAGTTTGCTGGCAGCACTGTTAACTTTATGTTAGGATCAGTAATCTTCACATCCTTTTGACAATCTCTTTCATTATTCTTTGAATCATTTTGAACTTTTCTTTAGCTCTTTTCTGAGTCTAGGAATAGCTCTTTAGCTCTTTAGCTTTTTTGCTTTCGATTTTTTTTGTGTTTTAGCTTTTATTTTTTTTTTATGATTTTTTTTTTCTTGATTTTTTTTGAGAGCTCTTAGTTTTTTGGTATCTTTTTTTTTGTTTTGCTTAGTGTTGTTGTAGGCTTGTTTCCTTTTAGGGGTCCACCAGTTTGGACTGGAGTTTGTTTATGGCTGATTGCCTTTTTGATGCAGTCCTGCAGGTTTGCAGTAGATTGGTTTTTCGATGGTAGTTGGTATCTAGCATGCTTCCAGTTTGTAAGCTGGTTCGAGGCTTTGCTTTACAGGAGACTGTTTGGGAGGACCTCACGGACCCTTTGGCGGTCTTTCAGAAAGTGTTACTGTGGTCTTTTATTTCAGGTGGGGTGGTCTTTTTGGGATGAGTATGATCGGAATGAATGGTCTGATCTCACTGGTCTGGGTAGTTGCTGTGATTGAACATTGTGTTGGTTCGTTCATGTGTATATGAAGTCAATGTGATGATGAGATTGGTGTGGGGGGTTGGTCTTGTGGGATGCATTTTGAGTTGTTCCATAGCATTGTTTTTGGGCTAGGGTGTGGTGTTTTGAGTAGTGTTCCCAGGTTATTGAGGGTGTGTAATTGAGGTCACCAGTCACTAAGGTGTTTGGTGTGTTTATGTGTTCTTTTGTTTGCAGGAGTGCCTGTGGAGGGTGCTGAAGCATGTGAGCCTGTGAGCAGTGTGTTGGTGTGTATCTGCAGCGCTGCAACACCTTTGCCAGTCTTGCCTAATGGTGGGCAACACCAGTCGTTCGGTGTGTGCAGTCTTGTGGCATTGTGGATCTGTACAGGGAATACAGTGTGAGTGTGAAGCCACATACATGAGTAATGCTGACTGCATGAGAGTTTTGCAGTAGATATTTGGTCAGGCCTTTTTGATGGGTTTGGAATATAACCTTCCAGCATGGCATAACTACAAAAGAGAAGGAGCACTATGGACAATGAGTACAGCATTACCCTGATGATAAGGGAGAATGACTGGTCTAACACATACACTATGGACTTTAGGCTCCAGGCTCATGCTTAATTAGACTTTAGCTAGGGTTCTAAATTATGAAGGAGGCTTTACCAGTCACTGGCATACACTTCTGAGAATTTTTCAAGGTTAATGATTCTGTTGCGGACTAGAAAGAGGAGTTTTGCCTTGAGATTTGGTGCTGTTGGTATGCTGCTAGTTGGAGTCATGGAAACTAATTAGCTAATAGTATTTATCCAGTGGAGAGTAGTACATCTTCAGAAGGTGACATTCTGTGGCATCATCTGTTAGAGTACAGGTGTAAAAATGATATGAGTTAAAGTTATGAGGTGTAAAAATGATATGAGGCAGGTGTTCAAATCTGGCAGTGGGTACCTCCTATGAGCATGTACAAACACTGTTGTTAAGAGGCAGGACTTGGTTATCTACAGTTATGATTGGGTACAATTCCACTTAGGGGGGACTTTTGAGGATTGGGGGTTAGTATAATGGTTAAAGGGTTTACCTCACAGTCACAAGGTACAGGGTTTGATTCTCATCTTTGAAAGGGAAATTGGCTAGGCTTAAAATGGCCTGCAAGGGTATATAGCCTAGCTTACCTATGAACTTATACAGGCTCTGCTCTAAGTTGTTTTATATCTGCAATGCAGTGAGTAAGAGAGACTAGGGCCATCAGAAAATTAAAGGCTGGCTTATTTTACAAAATTTATAGCTGTAGGAGGACAACAAGGTGAGTGACCACTAGATCACCAGGGCAGTATGTACTCTGCTATGAGGTTTAAGGGGCTGGGTAGGGTTCAGTGTATCACAAGACTATATAGTGAGAGTGAGTGGACTTGGAGGTTGGTGTATATTGTTACAGGCAGGAGCAGCCCAAACAAATGCACTTATGAGTAACTTATGAGTAACAACTATGCAATATACATATCAGCTCATTTGAAATAGATCCTCTACAAATTCCTCTCAGTGGAATGATGCATCTAGATTTGAAAGCATGATTCATAATGTGCAGGATAACACATTAAGGTAGGGGTCTGCCAATACCGTTTGGCTTCCATGTTACAAACTCATTCCCACCAGTAGAGCTCTTTTGAGTGAGTACCTTTAACTCCTAGTGGGTGTGACTTCAGCATTTAAAAATTGAAGTTATCACCTTACATTTTTAACAAATATCCATTGACAGAGGTCATATATCAATACAGTTGTGTTTGCCGTCATGTATGCTTCAAGATAAAATTTTCCGATACCTTGTATGTAACATGGTTTTGGAATTATTAATGCAAATATGAACAGGCAATATTAGACGCCTAGAGGAGCAGTAGGATGTAACTGCAGAAATGCCTGGAGACGTCACTCGGCTGTAATGAGTTAACACTATTTCTGATAGAACACAACTTCATGTGATTTGCCTGTTAACAGGGGCAGACAGGACAGCATACATTCTTTGTAAATCTCATCCCAGAAGGAGAAATGTGATTAAATTCAAAAGGCTCCAGGGCCATTAGCCTAGTACACAACTATGAACCTATGAACAGAATCATGGAGAAGACAGTACAGTGAGGACAATGAATAGTCATAATCAATGCAAAAACAGAGAAAATCAGTACAGCATAAATATTGATAAAAATGATAGATGAGAAGCAATAGTAAAAAATGCAGTGATAGAGTCAGCACAGGGGAATATGGATGAGAACAGGCAGATGCGAAGTAGCCTTAAGATAAGTCATAACAAAAAAGTGTTAAAGATACACATGAGGAGAGGCATATGAAAAACAGCCATAACTTTTGTGTTAACGAAGAATGGTTCTACAATAACAGTTTCAGACATGTAGATAAAAATCATCCTTAAGTGTTACAGCAGTATTCTAATGTGAGGATCCCGGACAAGACAGGCTGCTGAGAAGCAGTTGTAAGAACTGAGGTCTTGCTGAAAAGCTCCACAGTGAGAATACGTGCTGCAAAAAGTGAGAATTTGCTGTATGTTTTATGGTAACAAAGAAGGGCTCCACTGTGATGTTTACATTAGATGGTACAGTGGCATTTACTGCTAGAAAACTGTTGCTCAGAATTCTGAACAAGTAAATTCCATTGTCTAAAGACTAAAAAGTTTAAAAAAATAAATGAGACCACTATACCACCAGATCAGAAGTAAAAAAATTTCACACTCCCAGTTTCAGTCATGTAATTCTGGAGCTCTCTCATTTGGAATCCAGGCTATGGATTTGGCTTTATGTAACCAATTTTCTAATGGTAAACTTGAGCAGTTCAGTCACATTATGTTGGACTAGGACTTAATAATATGCAGCAGAAACATGAATACAACTTTGGATATTATACAATATAATTGAAAAGCACAGCTAACTTCACACGTGTAGGAAAAAATGCAGCAACAGCAATAATGTGATATGGTAATGACAGTATGAAAACTTTTTTTTATATTTCTTTTTTATGAGATGTTTTGACTTTATGTATTGGCTGTCTTCATGGAGATAAATGAGTGAAGCAATATCTCTTCTTACTTCAAATACCTGTGCTATGTGCTGATATACTTTTATGGTAATTTAGCAACTTCAAGTGTGAGATAGAGCTCCATTTTGGGCATTGTGGATGAGGTATTTCTCATTATATTACACACTTTCTTCTACATATTAGAGCTAAAGCACTTGCTGACATCAGTATTTCCTGGGTTTTCTTTACAATGTTACATGTGTTGCTGACATGATAGGACCTACACACAATGCTGAAGATTCAGTCTGCATCAATAATATCATAAATCACCCTCCAGGAAATAAGACCAGTCTCTTGGAAGCTAAACCTTTCTCTCCATGGTACCGCCTTCTGACACCTTGAGTGTACTCCCAGTAACCAGCATCATTGGCAGTTAATTTGTCTCTGCACTAGCAGGCCGAACTCCAAACTAAGGATTTACAATGTGAGTAAATAACTACAGCACACATAAGCTGATTGTATGTGGCCATAACTTTCCTACTGTGATGAGGAATGAAGTGCAGACATTTTGCTTTAAGCTGAGATGTGGAACTCCATTGCACCCACCTTCTGACTAAATTCCATGTATCTGTAATCCTGGAGAGCATTCCAGTCATCTGTCAGTTGGTTAAAAGACTAACCACATAAACTGCAGCCTGCCCTCTTTTCGTCAATCAACTGATGCACCCCATACAATTCAGTGGCAACGTAAAAGGGTTATGTTATAAAGCACAGACAAATTTCATGCATCTCAGATACCTGACAGCACAATTTTATTCCTGTTGTCTGCATGGCACATTAATATGTAAACAGTCATATGTTTTTTATAGCTAATTTATCAAGAGCGTCTAGTCAATGCAACATATTTTGGAGAAATTTTGGCTGGAATGTGGGTTGATTTGCTTGTGGATATATGCTTTCAATTACATTTTAAGTGTATAGAAATGAAATATTTACTTGCATTTTTACTTTTTCACTTCTGCTTGTTTGTATAGACTAGGTGCAGCTATAGACTGCTCAACTAGGTTTGATTCACCTTACAGTATAAGCTAGAATGTAATGCCATTTATCTTCCACTGTTAGTAGCAGACAGCAAGACAGCCTCATATGCTCTTTCCCCTGTGAAAAATATGTTTGCTAGGAATCTAGAGTTCCTTAGGGAAATCATCCAAGGGCTGATACAATCCCTTTAGCTGATAAAGAGTGTAGCATCCCATTTTACAGCTGAAGCATCTCAACATATCATTCTGGTGGTGTGGTATCTGCAGTAATTACATCTTCAGTGGTTTGTCAATTTATACACGCTGACATTGTGAATGATCTCAAAGCTCCACACAACCTACTATCACATTTTTACTCCCCAGCAATATTTATATTTTACTTGGGGCATCAGTTTTAGTTTATTCTGTACCATTTAAATCCACTATTATGTTTACATTGCTTATTAACTGTTAGTTTTTTAAAGAACCTTAACATTTCAGGACTTAACTGAGACTATTGTTTCAGTTAGGAACTGTCTGTTTGATTTGTGAGATTATATGTTAAGAGTCTGAAGCAGCGGATTCTTTCATTATGGCACCTATGCATTTAATATAGGGTACAGTATATATTAACCTATTTTCCTTATTTAATCACTACACAGTATAAGGATAGGATAGATTTCTGAGCACACAGAAGAGCCCCATGAATAATACTACATGCATTAACACAGAACTCCTAGTAATACTGAAATGGTCACAAGGCATGCCCTTTGTTTTACAAGATATCAGTGACTGAATAATCTTGGAACTTTATGTAGGGAGAGGGTCTCTTTTGTGTGTTTAATAGTATACAAGGAATCAAAGGACAGTAGGCAAGTGCTATGGCATATAAAACTTCTCATCTAAAAAATAGCTGACAATGTTTACAAAATGTTGCAGACATGCCCTAAATTATGTACCTATTCCCCTTACCTGAGTTGTGTACCTCTTAGAACCATGTTTTCTGTTTAAAGTACACTGATTCTGTATGCTGCAGTAAGGGTGTTACATTTGCTCCATTACTGCATACTGTGCACATTTCAGGACCTGGGCCATAGGCTGCTATATGGAGACATGCATGCAGCTTTAAATGCTGAGTGGTGACTGCAGCATTCCTGGCTATAATGTACTCTGTTGAGCCCTATGTGCACCATATATCTCAAAAGAGGAGAAAGTGCAGAAGAAGAAAGTACTTACTTCCTTTCCAACATTATAGACCTGACATAACAGTGGTGCAAATTCTTCTGGCAAGTACCACTGTGTGAAGATCTCCGCCTTCCTGAATCATAAACATTAGTGTTAACGAAAATTTGGACTCAGGATGCAGTGTGCTTGTGTCAGTCTCTGGTTATGATATGCTGATGAAATTAAGTTTATCATAAAATACCTTAAGGGACCAAAAGTGAGAATCAGAGAAAGTGAGTTTCAGTGAGAGAGAGAGAGAGAGAGTGTGTGTGTGTGTGTGTGTGTGTGTGTGTGTGTGTGTGTGTGTGTGTGTGTGTGTGTGTGTGTGTGTGTGCCCATGTGGGCATGTGTGTTTTCAAACATGACTCACATTTGGTCTACGCACAACACATGGTTACTTTTAAAGGTATTTGTTAATGGTTTGATGGTTTGGCCTGTATAATTTAATAAGTTAATGCTGCATACAGTGCAGTGGAGCAAGTAAGCATGGCTCTTGGTATCTCATTTCCTCTGTCACTTTTAAAGAGGAGACCATCACAGAGGTGAAGCAAAAATCATATTTTTTCAAGAATGATGCTTGCTGCATTTTAAAAGCATCGAACATTCATGTGGAAGAAGAACATTCTGTCTTCAAGTTGTGAACACTTTGCTATAGCCAGAAAATGAGAGAGAACTGCAAATGAAAAAAAAATCTTCCAGCTGTATTCTGTATTCTTTTTTCAGATAAAGTCATCATGATCTCTCAGTGGGATTAAAGCTTGGAGTCTTGACTTCTAAAGTTAATGTCTCCAATCACTCACTTAAAAGATACTTCATATAAATCAAAATCAGGTAGTACCTATTCATTTTTTTGTTTTGTCAGATACAGAATAAACCAATACTGACCACCCTGAGCTGTGCAGAACCTCGTTTATGTATAGGCTGTAGTGGTTTGCAAGATTATTTCACTGATTTACGCTTAGGATCACATAATATAATTACTAGAGCTAAGCAGTTTGTGATTTGTATTGTATAACACAGTGATAAATTGCTGTCACCCAAAAGAGTGAAAGTCCCACAACAGATGTATAGAGGACCCAGAACTAGCGAGATGTTAGTCAAACACAGAAATGTCTGCTCAAAGATATTTTGCACACCTCTCTTTATTAAGGGAGAGGGACAGATGTGCAAATTTCCCTTAAAAATGTTTCAAGACACTGGCTCTTAACAGCAAAATGGCACACATGTTTTTAATACTACAATCAAATTCCATTTCACAGTCATAGTCCTCAATTAAGCAGGCCTTGTGAGCGGACCAACATACATATCAAACCCCTGCATGATTCAAAGATGGACCCTTGCTCAATAGAAAAATGAGATACATAACTACATGTCTTGACTCATTTACTTGTGCAGTTCATATGCAAATTTGTTTCCAGAGCATAGTATGAAATTCACAAATGTCTGAATTGCAGACTGCATTATGGAGCTGAGCACAGATTTATGGGTATCCAGCTGTAGATATACCATAGGAAGCACAACACCATGGCACCCAGTAGCCAAGTAATGGTGATAAGTAGCTCATCTTAACATTCCTGAGCAACTACATTGCCATCACTTTCAGATGTAGTACATAAAATAGCAGTGCACTGCATATGAACACACTAGCACAACCACACCCATCCTGTCTATCATAAAGTGAGATCTTTCTGCTTCTCCCACCTTCTGTTGAAGTACTTGGTTAAGTAGCTCACCTCTATCAGCATGTGTACAAACGATGTTTTCTCTGCAGTCAAATGTTTATGAATTACTGCTGCCCAAGACCATGGAGAACTGCATAAAGCAGTCATCTGCAATAGGCAATAGCTGTGTCTCTGCTGAGTCACTGCGCTGTCTACTGACTGTCCCTCTCCCCAACAGGGCACATACTGTGTCTTTAGGACCTTTGGGGCGCTGTGTACACCCTACTGGCTAACAAACATCCTCAAACCTGCTACTAGTGCACATACTATGCACATACTATGCACTCACAATTCAATAAAACATGTCATTCTGAAATAGTGTATGCTGTGTTTATCTCATTCCTGAGATTCTAGAATATGTCCAGAAAAATGTTCAACACAGTGCGATTTTTTTTATCATCTCAAAGTAACAGAGCCCTTTGGGGGGGGGGCTAGAGTCTGATGCAGAAATTGGAGTGTATGAATCTTTCATCGTGTTTCACCTTGCCTTAAATAATGCAGTGTTCTTATGTTTCCCTCTTTTGGTTTTACTTATTACGCCATCATCATTTACTTAATCTGTTGCAACATGTTGAGTGTCTATTACAGCTTGTGGGTAGTTGAGCACAGTGCTTTCTAAACTGCTTCTCTGGTTTGATGCATCTACCAGCAAACAAGTTTTGTGCTGCTACAAATAAATATATTACAAACTAAGGGAAATAGTTTCACAGGGAATGTTTTGTTCACTACTCTTTGAAAAGCCACAAAATGTCACAACTCCTACTATTTTAGGCCACTGAATGCATAGTTATTAAGAAGGCTGATTGTTTCAGTTTAGGAGGATTTTGTGTGTGTGTGTGTGTGTGTGTGTGTGTGTGTGTGTGTGTGTGTGTGTGTGCATGCACAAATGTGTGCTTGTGTTCATGGGCTCATACTATCTGATTAGATAGCTACATAAATGACATAAATACTATATATGATTCAAAAATGTTTTGTGTTGCCATGCCATTACAGCAATCCATGCTTTTGAATTGCGTTGATGACATGATTGCAGACTAAACATTGTGCACAGCAGTTTTAAGTAACTATACACTATCAGCCAAATATTCAGTTCTACCTTTATCATTGTTATTTAATTATATTAACCCAGTGTCCATTCATTCCACTCTCACTACCTGAACACTTGTACTTACTTTGCTCTTCTCCTACTGGCCTTCTATACTTAAAATACTGCGATGGTGATTTCCTCTTCCACTTTACATAATTTGTTACTGTTTATTCGTCTTTCTAAATCTTCTCTACTGCTTATCTGTTTTTCACTACCCAGCAATGTGAAAGGCTTTAGAACTGCCTCTATGATGCTATACAGTATTTATAATAACTATGATGACTTTGAAATTTAAAAATTCAAAGAAAGCCAGCAGACAGAATCCTGGTGAATAAATCCATTTATTGGAGAATAAAATCCATCCAGTAAAGACAGCAAAAGCACACAGACTGGTTTCGGCTGGTTAATACACACAGCCTTCTTCAATGTAAAACAAATAAATCCAAAACTATCATTTAAATACCCAACAAAAGTATGTGATTGGTTACGCCTAAAACTGCTCATTTAATCCTGGTGGAAATAAACCACCTAACTTAATGATCCATTTTTTTCTCTTTGGAACTAAGTAGAGAATGCCAGCCAGTTTTATTTTGTTTATTACCCTTAATAATGTCAATTATGGTGAATAAAAAATTAGCAGTTGGATGAACTACCTGATGTTTGAATAGAGCATTATGTACTCTGCCCTTCTTAATATTACTGATGTGTTCTGAGATCCTAAGTCTTAATGGTCTGGACGTTTGTCCCACATAAAATGCCCCACATGTGCATGTAGCCAGGTAAATAACCCAATCTGAACTGCAATTAGCAAAAAACCTAATATCATACACTATAGAAGAATTTTTGCTAGAAAATTGCTTTGTTTTGCATATTTTATTACAGTTAACACAATGACCACAGGGGTAACAGCCTAAAGGAATACTACCTGTGAGTGTAGTCTGGATCGGTTCCAAATTGCCATGCTCATGCGTATGTTTATAATGATTAAAGCAACTACTTAAATCCCTACCTTTTCTAAAAGAAAAAAGGCATTTGTTAGGAATAATGTCAGATATTTCATGATCATATTGCAAGATGTTCCAATGCCTGTGTATACTCTGTATGAGGTTATCAGAATTCCTACCAAAAGTAGTTGTAAACCTGATTGGTTGTGAAACCATGTTGTCCTGTTCCTTGTAGGACAATAACTCATCCCTGCTCATTTTACCAACCTTATTACTGGCATCGAAAACATGGCCCATTTTGTAACCCCTACTTCTGAATCTATTGGTGAGATCTCTACTTTGTTCCTGATATGAGGACTCATCGGAACAAATCCTTTTCATTCTGATAAATTGTGATTTGGGTATATTCTTGGCAATATGTGGTGGGTGGAAACTTGAAGCATGTAGAATGGTATTATATTCTGGATGTTTTCTGTAAACCTTAGTCCCTAAGGTATTATCAGGTAATCTGGTAACTAAAACATCCAAGAAAGTAATAGTATTAATATCATAATGTAATGTGAACTGAAGACCCCATTTATTATTGTTTAAATATGCCAAAAATTCAAACAATTCATCAAGTTCCCCTCTCCATACTGACCAACAGTCATCAAGGTAGCGTCTCCAGATGTCCAATTGATTCAGATAAATATTATTGTGATTATTGTAAATAAGATCATGTTTTCGATATATATAATTATTTATAAGCTTTTTATATTTTCCACCTAGTTGAATATGAATTTATGTTGTGGGTAATTTTATCTTGATTTTAATTGATTGCTTAATGAATTATATAATTAATCACCTGATTACTTTATGTATATAAGGACTGTGCTCATTTTAGTTTGTTGTACAGTCTGAGAAACTAAATAAAGGAGTTCCTGTTCTATTGGTATACTGATAGTGTTTACAGTTACTGCATCTGTACAGCACTTGACTGGTTTGCTTTATTAAATAAGATCTTGTTCAACATAATCCATAAATAAATCGGCATAAATGGGGGCAAATGATGACCCCATAGCCGTTCCTTTGGTCTGCCAATAACAAGTTTCTTGATAAAAAAGACATTGTTTGTTAATACATGAGCAGCCATATCAAGCAAAAATTCATTGTATTCAATTGAATATAAACCTGAAATATTCAACCAGTAAGACAATGCCTCAAGACCACCAGAATGAGGAATATTGGTGTAAAGGACACTAACATCAAAGGTACACATACGCCACTCTGGTTCAAGTTGTGTTTCCGAAATAATTTATAAAAAATTAGTTGTGTCACGTAAACGTGAGCGTATCAAAGACAGCAAAGGTTTGATTTGTTTGGTGAGAAAAAGGGACAAAGGTTCGGTAATGTAGCCCCTACCTGACACAATGGGCCTACCTGGGGGATGAATGGGATCTTTGTGAATCTTAGGCAAAAAGTAAATATATTGGTTCATAGGATCCTGAAACAAAAGTTGATGCATAACCTCATTATCAATGATAGATGCTTCCCTGGCATGCAACAAAAACTCCTCAATTTCTTTTTTAAACTTCATGGTGGGATTGATAACCATCTCAGCATAATATTTCCTGTCTGATAGTTGTCTTTTGGCTTCTTGATCATAGTAGAGCCAATTCAAGATCACAACAGCTCCACCCTTGTCAGCTGAAATAATGACAATATTGTGATTATTCTGTAAATCTTGTATAGCATATTTTTCTTGAGTAGAAATATTATTAGATTTCAAACGAGAATCTGACCTAACATAATGTAGATCTTTGAGAATATTGTTCTGAAATTGCAAAACAACAGGATGCATAGGAGCCGAGAATTGTGATTTGTGATAAACAAATTTATCAAAAACATGATTATTGTCATTTGGACCAAAGAATAATCTTAAATTAAGCAGTCTGCAAAAGGACACAACATCTTGTGCAAAAGAATCTTCAGGAACAAAAAAGCCTGGTACAAATGTTAGTCCTTTATTGAGAACACTCAGTTCAGTTGGTGTTAAAACATAGTCTGATAAATTTAAGACATTTTGATTAAATGAAACCCCTAATTCTGCATTGCCAATTTGAGCAGGCCCTGGATACTGTTTATTTGCTTTATGCTTCCTACCCCCTCTTTGGTATTTGTGCCTAAAGGGACACTTGACAAAGATCTTTTTGGAGAAGGTGACCCTGATGCAGTCTGTGAGTCATTCTCAAAACAGGATGAAAATTCATCCGTAGATGAGCCTGTATCAGAGGTACGGTTTTTCAATATTGACTTGGGTCTCTTCCTTTTGGAAGGACGACTAGGTTGTGAACAAAATTTAACATGTTTTATTGTACTAAAGGGGTTGCTCCCCTGATAATCGGATTGGTCTCTATTGAATTTTTTAATTTTCTTTGATTTCAGTTGTACTTCTAAATTATTGAGGTTAGAAGCAACTTTGGTAAGATTTTTAACAAAAAAAGGTTCAGCCTCAAATGGTTTAACTTCATTGACCAACCCCAAAACTATATTCACCTCTTTGTCAATTACCCGTTCATAGTATTTTGTTAAAGCTTTTACAAATGACATGCTGGCTTGATGTTGAATGCCAGCCCATTCATTGGAGAGTTCATTATCAATTTCACCCACCAAAGGCTGGATACTGACTCTTAAGCCACGAGGCGTAATATCTTTGGCAATATAGGCCTTAAATAGTTTGGCATGCCAAACATTTGATCTGAGTGACCTCAGATGTTTATGTAATTTATCAAAGGCCAAATTGCAAGTAGTCTCAGAACCAAGAGGCTCTTCTATATTAGTGCCCTTAGTAGCAGATCCAAGACCAAAAACTCTTAAGTCTTCACGATCTGAGGATAAACCTGAGACCAAACTTAAAAGATCCATGTGTCAGACCTGATTCACAACGCCAAAGATAAATAGGGCAAAGAAACCCAACAATTTGACAATAATAGCTAAATGGATTTATTCACCAGGATTCTGTCTGCTGGCTTTCTTTGAATTTTTGCTTACTTACTTTAAGCCGTGCAGTTGCCTCCGCGCAGGAAGTTCTCTTTTACTGTTAGACTTTGAAATTTGACTTAACATGAACAAACCTGATATAGTTGGAATGCATAGCTCTCAACCACTTAGCAGAAGAAATCTGAACAAGGCCAAAAATAATGGTGTGTGTGTGTGTGTGTGTGTGTGTGAGGGGGGGGGGTCCAGAAATAAGGACATATTTTAAGTATTTGTCGTAATAAACTTAAAATGTTGTTAGAATAACAGGTTTTACATTACCATGCATTTTTCCGAAAGATATGAAGTCTGAAACTCAAATGTCTGTCATTATTTAGTGACTGCAGTCCTCAGTGGTCTGCCAGAAAGTCAAAACTTTTATGAGGACCAAAATATGAGGCAAAAATCTGGACATTCTGCAAAAATTCTGGACAGTTGAGGGGTATGTTGAAATGACTAAAGCCTGATTTAAACCGGATGAGTTCTTGGCACCCTCCATATTATCACTTTACACCATACATCAGAGTTAGAGGTTGGAATCCAACTAAAACTTATGGTTGGAGTATTACACCAATCTGTTCTTACCTCACAAATGCTAGTCAGAGATATAACAACAACAATACTGCATAAATTCACTGGCAAGAATTCACAACTTATTAGTAACTTCAGTCTTAACTGGGAACTTAAAGTTAATCTGTAGGGTTAATTTGTCCACTCTGTCAGAGAACAGCTTCTACCAACTTGTCAGTTGACCTTTCCAATCTCATCCCCTGTCTCTGTCAAGTCAGTTCAACCAGATATACTAGTTTTGTACTTACCAGTCTTCCAGTTTCTTCACTCCAAGTATGGCTTCTCCCCTAGTTCAGTGACCATTAAATACTTTGGTCCATTTTCTTCTTCCAAAAGGCCTCTCATGCTCCATAAAATAATAACATATCACAGCCTAAATCAAGAGAAAGTGGACTAAATTAACAGATACTGGCTTTTTTCTGGTACTGCAACAAGACTCTAACACTGCTCCACAGTATTTCCCAAATGTCTTTCTTTTATGACAAAATAAATACTTTACAACCAAAAACAAAGAGTCAAATGCAACCCACCTCATTGGTTATCCCAGGAGATGAAGAAATAGCTTGCTCCTCAGAATATACATAGAGAAATTACAGCTATTTTGGTACCTGTGGACCATTAGCATTTATCTTCATCAAGCTCAAGTGTTCTCGATGAAGACAAATGCTAATGGTCCACAAGACTCCCACCATCTATAATTTGTTTGTGCTGGGAATATATCAGCTAGTGTTCTTATCTAAATAAATATCATATCTGCTGACAAATATACTAGCAAACTGCACAGCAGAGCACTGCTTCAGTTCAAGTCTGCTTATATACTGTTTAACTGGCTGTTTTTTCAGTAACTTGACGATGTTAGCCTGCTGATTTTTTTTAGGCTTAGCTGTTTCCTGATGAGTGAAATGTAATGAACAACGGACACTGTAAAACTTTGTTTATACCTAAATCTACTACTGATTTCTTGTTCTCCATGTTTATGTATATACCATTTAAAACTGTCAGTTCCAGTGCTTAAGTATATAGTATCTATATTAAATGTAATTGTCAGTGTACAATTATTTTATAATGTATGAAGGATTTTCTGTCTGGGTCTCTGCTGTAAATGAGTCCTATCATAGAACAGAGAGATTAAAGAAAGTATATGCACACATAATGTAAACCTACAATAGTACAAAACAGGGATATAGAAATAAAAGTCAAATAAGAATAGAGATAACTAAACACTGAGATAAAAAAAAGATTAAAGAGTAGAAATGTCTGATAACTGGAGTAGGCAGACTATGCTATTAAAAAGAGGGTACAGGGAAGAAGGCAATTAGGGTGATAATGTATTAAAAAGAGGGTACAGGGAAGAAGGCAATTAGGGTGATAATGTATTAAAAAGAGGGTACAGGGAAGAAGGCAATTAGGGTGATAATGTATTAAAAGAGGGTACAGGGAAGAAGGCAATTAGGGTGATAATGTATTAAAAAGAGGGTACAGGGAAGAAGGCAATTAGGGTGATAATGTATTAAAAAGAGGGTACAGGGAAGAAGGCAATTAGGGTGATAATGTATTAAAAAGAGGGTACAGGGAAGAAGGCAATTAGGGTGATAATGATTCCAACAGAGACATTTGGACTTATCCTGTACATGCTGAAGGAAGTGACCTTGGAATACTTTGTAATCAGCCAGAAATCAAGGTAATCTAGGAAGAGCATCCCAGATGTTAGGACTCAGGAGTGAGAAAGGGTGTCAGCTTTATTATGCTTGTATGGGGCATCTAAAGGGATGTACCTATTATAGTGGGATCTCAGACCATAAACAGATGAAGATAATGTTAATTCTCTAGCCATACAGGAATTGAATTTTAACTCGAGAAATATGAACAGAAATGAGAGGAGGAAGAAATCAGACTGCTCTTTCATTGGAAGCCACTTGGCTTTTTTAGAGTAGAGAAGTAATATTGTTAGACAGATGGAAGGGTAATAAATCTGCAGATTATATTTTCTACAACTTGCGCGCATGCACACAGACTATATAACTTTCATTCATTCTCTAATAAACTATTTAATTTAATATAATGAAAGGCACTGAAACTCATCCTAAATAGAGTACAGACTCATCTCAGGACACATGCATATGCTAACCTATGGGTTGCAGACACACAGGCAAGTTGGAGGATTACTGATTCATTTTTAGATGTCAGAGGAAACTGAAACATCTGAAGAAAACCCACACAAACAAAACAAAAACATGCAGACTCTACAAAGACAGTAGCGCAGCCAAGAACCTCAAGGGAGAACCAGATGCTGTGAGGCACCAACACTGCTATGTCACTAAGACCTACCACATAAATTGCACTAGTAGTTATTTGCATAGATGATATTGACTGAAAGAAGGGTTATTTAATATGTACTAAGGGTGTGACTCTGAAAACAATATTTGCTTAAAATTACCTGAACCTGAGGAGTGACTAAAGTGCAAGATAATCAGTTTTCTGGGCTGCATAACTTGGGGTGAGGAGAGTATTTTTTTTGACATAACTATGCTATGCAGCAGTGATGATTTTGAAATATTTTTGCATGCTTATGTGATGCAACACTGTATTTTTTTCATTTGGTGGTGTATGCCCAAAGTGCTTTCAAAACAGGACGAAGTATAAGCAGAAGGTATAGTTAGTCTAAAATGAATACCTTTGCTGTCCTATTATGTTTTCTGTGATGTCAACACAAGTTTAAGTATCAAATGCATTATTTTTAATAATAAATTGTTGTCCTAATGTATGTGACACAGTGCAATCATAATTTACTGTTGCCTACAAACTATAAATTAAACTGTTTGTGAAAAAGAAAATAATTTCAATGGGCTTCTTTGGTTCACATCAGCTTAACCCCCCCCCCCCGCTCCAAATATTTCTCCTGTGACCTGAAGGTCTAACTTAACCCCCTAGGCCTGTGCTATGTTGTGCCCATTTAAGGGTTGGACCTTAACTGATCCCAGGTTAGTCCCACTGTAACATACATGGTACTTTCTTGTTTTAAATCCTCCAAGTTTTTTGGGTTTGTAACACCATGGCAGGAACTGACACCATTCCTAAGTCAAAGTATGAGTAAAGTTCATGACATTATTATTATTTCAATCTTTAATATTAGCCAAAAGTGCTCTTTGAAGCATCCGTAATGTTCCCAGAACTGACTCCTTCTGCAATTCATATGGAGTTACATGTATCAGTAACATATTTAAATATGACTGCAGACTCTTTTTTATGAGACCCCACGACTATTAGAACTGTCTGGGTATCCTTCTTCCACATTGCACTTGTGTCTGCCTGCAAGTTCTGGCATTTTATGACTTTTTGTATCTCTCTCTGTACTTAATACACTGTACTCACTGGATGTAGCAATTTCAATGATCAATGCTACTGTTGTCTTCTTTTCATGGATTACAATATCTTTTCTCTCATCTGTTTTTGAGCTGTTGGTAATGGATGATCTCATGTGATATAAACTTCATTGTTTATTATATTGCTTTGCTGTTTATGTTTCCAATGCTTCTCATCTACTTCAATATTATAACGGTTGAAGGAAATAGGTTTTCACATGCAGAAAGGATCTATTCACAATGGTGAAATCATAATTTATGAGAATGGTGGTAAATTATTAATCCACCAGAATTTTAAGATTTTTAACTACAGTTCATTGGATACTGATATTAGGCATTTTAAACTTTTTAAGAAAGGGTTTACTTTTATTTCTAAAAAATGAACCAATCTAGCGGATGTTTTAATTGAACTAAAGATGAAGGAGTTGAACTTGGATATACATTTTGAAGGTTACTCCAACTCAGGACCTGGAAACTTTAGAAAGAAAAGCACATACAATCCTATACCCCACCCTTTGGTCTCAGCATTTGAGAGAGTTTGTGAATTAGAAATTCATAGACACTTTTCAATGTATGGTTTTTGAAGTATCAGTGCTTTGGATGAGGATGAAAAAAATTTTATTAAGTGCCCTAAAACCCAATGAGGGTGGAGGTGTGGTAATATTTGATTGTATTGATTACACAGCATATATATGTTTAATATTTTGCAGAACAGTAACACCCATTGTGTGGTATCTCAAAATGAAATAAACATAGTCTACAGAATAATTAATTTATTCCTGGAGGATTGTTATCTTCAAGGGATTATATCCAAGCAGGTGTTTGATTTCTGTATAAAATCTGCATACATTCCTAAAATTTTTGATATACCAAAGGTCCACAAGAACCTCGAGGATCCTTACCTTAGACCTATAGTTTCTGCCCCAAACTCCAAGATATATCCACTAGGAGTCTATATAGACTGACAATTAGAACTTTTTTTTTTTTTTACAGAAGACTACTCACATTTTAAAAGTCTCCTGGGACTTTCTGGGATGAATTTCCCTAGATTTATGAGAAGAGAATATTCATTTTTTTCACTACTGATGTAGTTGACCTATTTAATTTTATACCCAGAGATGAAGGTCTGAATAAGTTTAATGACATATTCTCTTCAATAAAATCTTTGAGTACTGATGAGATATCCTTTTCATTGAACATCATGGACTTGGTGCTCTGTAATAACTTTATTTATTTTGAAGGGGAGACCTATCAGCAGGATTGGGGAGTTGCAATGGGAGCCTCATATTCTCCGATGTTTGCTAATTTTTTATGTGGGCTTGGGAACTTAAATATTTATTTACTTCTATTTAGTACTCCCATTGCAAATCATACTTAAGGTTCTTGGATGACATCTTTTTTTTTGGTTTGGGCTAGATGAATTGATTAATGATGTTATAGATTTTATTAATGATTATGCTAGTTTCTTAAAGTTTACTTATGCATTTCTCTCTGAGAAAACCAGTTATCTGGATATCACTATTTTTAAGGCTGATGGGCATTTTGAATCAGTTATTTAGAGGAAGCCCACCTTTTCCAGTATGTTCTTACATTTCAATAGCCATTATAAGATCATAGGAGGTTACTAGGTTAATGACCCTAGGGACCTTACAAGCCTAGCCAACTTTTACCCTTATTTCTGTGATCAGCACCTATCAGCCCTGTCCAAGAGGGACATAGATGGAACCCCTGGGGTGAATTTACAGTTACCCATCCAATCATCCAGATTGCATTTGAAGAGGGCCAATAAGGTGCTTTGCTTGACATGATGCGGAAATCTGTTCTGAAGGTGTGGTAATGTCTGGGAAACAAATTTGTCCCTCCAGCAGGTTCTATTAATGTTACATACCAGGTTAAGGCCATTAGAGTAAGTAACCTGTGTACCATTTGACTTATGGATATGCAGCATTTCCAATAAAGCAGGGTCAAATATTACCTTATATGCAAGGCGGAGATCGCCTCTGAGTAGTCTGTATGAAATAGAACAAAGTGACAGTGACTTCAGATAATCCTTGTAAGACAGATGTTGAAGACCTTGAATTTTCCTTGTGAGGAACCTTTGTGGTTTGTACAATTGTTGCAGGTAATTGGAAAGGTACATACCAAAAGGGGCATTGTACTCAATTATCGGCCTGATGGGGGAAGAGTACAGAGAGGTTAAAACTTCTTTTTTTCTGGAGGCAATGCCCTTACTTACGAGATGAACAATATAGAATGCCCTTCTTACCACAGTCGAGACATGGTGATCAAAGGTAAGGTTGCTGTCAACCTGTGTGCCCAAGTCTCTCATCACTGAGTGCGTACGTAGGGTGTTGTTATTGATGTGGTAGTTAGCATGAACATCACTCTTACTGAAAGGGATGATAATACATTTTTTTAATTGAATTTAAGGCCATGACTTTGGCACTAGTCATTTGTTTGTGCAAGACATCCTTTTCACCACAAGAATTTAGTAATCGGGCAGTTTGTGAGGATTGCCCAGATGACCGCTAACCAACTCATTCACTCCAATGGAGCTCAGGAAGTTTGCACTGTAACTTGCAATGGGCGGAGCCTAAGCCTTTTGACAGAATCAAATTATGTCCGCTCATTTCAAACAAATGTTCATATCTCTGGAACCACAGGGGTTATGAAAGAAGTATAAATGGCAAACCCTTCAGCATAGACATTTTTACAGTGGTAGTATTCTTTAGGTTTTAGGTCTTAAACTGAATTTTATAAGTCGCAGCAAAAAGAGTAACTATTATGTTTTGAATATTTTGTAAACAACTTATAATATCTCAGCAACCACTCTAGTTACACACATACTGACAGTAACATTTTATTCATCTATCTGAGAGCTTTCATATGAGGCTAAGGAGTTCTGTTTGTGTTACTTGGTTGTTGAGATATTTAGAAAAAAATGAAACTTATATGTATATAAATTAATATCATAAAAACAACAGTTAATATATCTTTATCTGCACCAAACAAATATTAATGCATTTGAGTTTGCCATTGTGTAAGCTTTAAGACAAAATATTTTAAAACCTTGTACATAGCATGGTTTTGGAATATTTGATGCCTAGAGGCATCAGTAGGAGTTAACTGCAGATACACCTGGAGGTATCACTTGGATGCAATGAGTTAAGCTAACTGTAAATTCCTTCATGAAGACATTATATTTCCCTTATCATTCCTTTACCTTTTTAGATTTATTAACTCTCTAAATGATATGTTAATTTCTCTTCTTGGAGTATTTTTCTTACATGGAGAGCAAACGTATATCTTCTATGGTGGAATATAACTTGAACCTGGCAATGACAGATGGAAAAAAAAGATGTTACTTTAAACTAACCTCAAATGGAAATAAAATTAAAGCAATTAAGTAATTTTAACTCAATGTTTCAGGTCAGCAGTTAAATGAAATGAAGAAGCCACACGGAGTGGGAGATCGGAGATCCAAATGTTTTGAAATGATCGATATGTAGAAATACCTATGGTGCTTTACTAGTGTAGGATGAGTACATGGGAGGCATAAATATGATGGGAAAAGGGAGGAAGGGGCCTAACATGAGTTAAAAAAAATATGCTTACCACTTTAAACTAGCTGAAGTAGACGTGCATTTCTTACTCTACACCTATGAATGTTACTTTTATATCATGTTTAAAGAAAGGAAAGGGGGACACAAATGTGACAACTATATGTCTCATCTAGCTATGCATTGTTTCACTGTATGATTAGGGGTAATCCTTGTTAATGCTTATTCAACATTACTGTGAGCAACTGAGTGTTAGAAGCAAAAGTGTGTGTGTGTGTGTGTGTGTGTGTGTGTGTGTGTGTGTGTGTGTGTGTGTGTGTGTGTGTGTGTGTATGTATGTGTGTGTGTGTGTGTGTGTGTGTGTGTGTGTGTGTGTGGTGACAGACAGGAAAACAATATTACCACATTACAAAGTGGGTCAAGTTACCAGTTAACTTCTATAACTATTAATAAATAAGATTAGGTTATGGTACCCTATATTTCAGACCTATTATAAAGAAATACCTTTGTAGTATTAGGGACTATTTTCTGACCCTAGATGACTCCTAGCATTGAATATTGTTATCTTGATATTGTCTGGTCCTTTATTTGTTTTTTTTTTTGTTTTTTTTTAGTTTGAGAGCTCCATTAGTTGGCCTAAAAAGACTCTATATAGCAGCAATCAGCTGTGCAACAATTCATACCAAGCTAATAAATACTTAATAATCCTCAAATTGCACCATTTATTCAACCACTTGTTGAAATAAATCATCTTTTCTTTGTACCTCAGTGTCATTCCTGGAAAATGGAAGGATAATGCTCAGTGCCAAGGTCTTTCCTGTACTTGTGCCATACACAGAAAGCTCAGATGTTTCTCTTCCTATCCCTCAGGGTTTTACATGCCCTCATGGGCCATCACCATATTGTTGTCATACTTGTTTGGCTTGGGGGACATGGGGATTCTTGCAAAATCAGAGCTCTTGGCACCAAAAAAGATAACTCATTGTCACTACGCTTTTGTCCAGGCTTGTGTGAACAGAGTCTGTGTGCCAGGCTGCACAGCCACCTACCATCAGTGCAGTTTTATTAGTAGAGGGTTTAATGCATCCTGGGTTTGTGTGGATTTTTTTTCTGGTGCGTCTCAGTGATGGATGTGGTAGTATGTGTTGTGGTGTTTGATTTCGCAGAGTCCTTGTCTTGCTTGACCTTGGAGGCTTAAGCAATGAACTTTTTTACAGCCTCAGTGTATGATTTTACAAATATTTTGTGGAGTGCTTTGAAGGTGAGTGGTGCTCACAGACTATGATCATATGTAAGAGTGATGCCTTCATCTTAGCTAAATATTTGCATCTCACCAATAGTCTGTGACATGCAACCCAGCTCTGGCAGTCATGCCCAATCCAACCTTAATGACTCATTTGTTCCTCATGAGTCAACAGCCAGACCTGCTTTTGAATCTCAGCAAGAGCCTTATTGCCCATTCATGCTATGATTTATGGGAGAGTCCTATAGGTCCATTTGGACACATCTGAGAATAAAGTCTGGTCTGGATCTGAGGGCAGGCTGTCCCCTGTTTGGGGGAGAGGCCTCACCAAACAACCCCTCCCCTTGGCAGAAGGTAATTCTGCATGATGCGGCTAATCTGGGAAGAGCCCATGCCTGCTCATGTGCATTTCAGCATGCCTTCCTGATTCAGCATTGCAAATCACTCTGACCCAATGACTGCTACCTGCAATCCCAAAACTTACCAACTGGGGCCAGTGGTGTAGCACATCTAGATACCCCCCCCCCATTGATGGGCAAGCCAGTAAAAGGTTCTCACTCCTATCCTCCCTCCCCGTCTTAGCCGTTCTCATGCCTGAGCTCTATGTTGAACTTGGGTTGTCTGCCCATGATCTGGGCTTTATCCTTCTATGTCATTGGGCTGATGCTATCAAGTAGTATTTCTTAAAGAAATACAGCTTCACTAACTATAAGAAACAGGTACATAAAATACATTTTAAATAAAAAAGTTAACTGTTGGCCATGGTGTAATAGTAGTACTAATAATCAATGGTTGTGGTGTGCATTTTACCTTCTGGGTTTAACTCCAGCATTTGAAAGGAAATGCTGCATAACCCACAACACAACCACCAGTTATTTTATAAATATCTGTTTATCAACAAGAATACAGCATTGTGTAATTGCAGTGAACTTAGAAAGGAGTAGAAAGCATCTTAAAAATTACATAAACAGTATAAAAATACAGTATAAAATGCAACATAAGTTATACTGCTTTCGACGTAAAAGTATTTTTCACCAAACAGCTGAAGAGTTACCTGGAAGCCACAGCAGCAGAGAGGATTACTGCTAAGTACGGTTAATGTTACATAGTGCTATTGAAAGGACTCCAGAGAAAGCACTAGGTAACCTAAGTTGCTCTAACTTTGACAGGCAGAAGGTGAACATAGTTTTCCCTTATATTTGTGTACATACAGTCTTTCAATGTGAGTGTAACAACTTTTATGAAGAAAGGAATCCCTATCGATTTTGGCAACAAAGGTTTTTATGCCTGTTTCCA
This sequence comes from Protopterus annectens, assembly GCF_019279795.1. Lineage (NCBI taxonomy): Eukaryota > Metazoa > Chordata > Ceratodontiformes > Protopteridae > Protopterus > Protopterus annectens. The sequence continues at coordinate 764,378,588 of NC_056743.1, read as the reverse complement.
CTTCCATGTTTGAATCCACATGAATGTGCAGGCAAAGTGAAACAGGTTCAGCAGATGAACTGGGAAAACTGTTTTAATGGCTGCATGCCAAAGACTGTAGACTCAAATTAACTGACATATTGATTTCATCCTTGACTGTAGAGATAACATTGCATGTTTTTTACAGATTGAGACATCTCTTCTTGGAGGTTTCATTTCTGTTGAATCTTTCTGTTCTCATGGTCTTTTTCTTTCCTAGGCGAAGAATGGAAACATACATTATTGTTCAGCCCTTATTCTGGGTAGCTGCAACTGCATAAAAATGAAAAGCTTTTTCCTGGCTGCTTAACAACATGAACGTGGATAAAAATGTCTGTACAATCAGTGACCTTAATACTGGAAGCATTTTCTCACTTCCATGAGTGACTTTCTCCTTGTGGCACAGCACATAGCATGTAATCATTCACTGACCTTTGTGAACTGAAATCTCTATGAATGGGATTAGTGACAACAGCTTGGCACAGACATCCCATGCAATTGCCTCAGCTCACATCCCTGCATTCACTGCACTCACGTCCTCTTGTAAGAGCTGTACTGTTTTTAGACAGGGGTCAAGTACTGGGGTGAAAATCTTGTTGTTTGGTTTTTAACACACTGTTGAAAAGCACTTACACAAAATGTCCAGTTGAACAATCATTCTGGAAACCAGTGACACTTAAAATGCTGACTTCTTCTCCTGTGTTCTGTTAAAAGCTGTATTCACTTTGCAGACTTTTGACACTATTTCTGAAGAATAACTGTGATGTTACAGTGAAGTAATGGGATTCATGATATATCTGCTGGCTGCATTTTTTTTTGTTAAAAAGCAAATACAAGTCAAGATAACATGAATAGAGGAGTAGAATATAAAAATATATACTTGATTATCTCTGCAAGAATATTTACTTTTCTAAGCAGATCAAAGGATAGTACTGCCTTACTAACTAGAGCAAAGGATAGTACTGCCTTACTAATGAGAGCAAAGGATAGTACCGCCTTACTAATGAGAGTAAAGGATAGTTCCACCTTACTAATAAGAGCAAAGGATAGTACCACCTTAATAACCAGAGCAAAGGATAGTACCACCTTAATAACCAGAGCAAAGGATAGTACCGCCCTACTAACGAGAGTAAAGGATAGTTCCACCATACTAACGAGAGCAAAGGATAGTACCACCTTAATAACCAGAGCAAAGGATAGTACCGCCTTACTAATGAGAGTAAAGGATAGTTCCACCTTACTAACGAGAGCAAAGGATAGTACCACCTTAATAACCAGAGCAAAGGATAGTACTGCCTTACTAATGAGAGCAAAGGATAGTACCGCCTTACTAATGAGAGTAAAGGATAGTTCCACCTTACTAATAAGAGCAAAGGATAGTACCACCTTAATAACCAGAGCAAAGGATAGTACTGCCCTACTAACGAGAGTAAAGGATAGTTCCACCTTACTAACGAGAGCAAAGGATAGTACCACCTTAATAACCAGAGCAAAGGATAGTACCACCTTACTAATGAGAGTAAAGGATAGTTCCACCTTACTAACGAGAGCAAAGGATAGTACCACCTTAATAACCAGAGCAAAGGATAGTACCGTCTTACTAATGAGAGTAAAGGATAGTTCCACCATACTAACGAGAGCAAAGGATAGTACCACCGTAATAACCAGAGCAAAGGATAGTACCGCCTTACTAATGAGAGTAAAGGATAGTTCCACCATACTAACGAGAGCAAAGGATTGTACCACCTTAATAACCAGAGCAAAGGATAGTACTGCCTTACTAACGAGAGTAAAGGATAGTTCCACCTTACTAATGAGAGCAAAGGATTGTACCACCTTAATAACCAGAGCAAAGGATAGTACCACCTTACTAACAAGAGTAAAGGTTAGTTCCACCTTAATAACCAGAGCAAAGGTAGTACTGCCTTACTAATGAGAGTAAAGTATAGTTCCACCTTACTAATAAGAGCAAAGGATAGTACCACCTTAATAACCAGAGCAAAGGTAGTACTGCCTTACTAATGAGAGTAAAGTATAGTTCCACCTTACTAATAAGAGCAAAGGATAGTACCACCTTAATAAACAGAGCAAAGGATAGCACTGCCTTACTAATGAGAGTAAAGGATAGTTCCACCTTACTAATAAGAGCGAAGGATAGTACCACCTTAATAAACAGAGCAAAGGATAGCACTGCCTTACTAATGAGAGTAAAGGATAGTTCCACCTTACTAACGAGAGCAAAGGGTAGTACCACCTTAATAACCAGAGCAAAGGATAGTACTGCCCTACTAATGAGAGTAAAGGATAGTTCCACCTTACTAACGAGAGCAAAGGATAGTACCACCTTAATAACCAGAGCAAAGGATAGTACCGTCTTACTAATGAGAGTAAAGGATAGTTCCACCATACTAACGAGAGCAAAGGATAGTACCACCGTAATAACCAGAGCAAAGGATAGTACCACCTTACTAATGAGAGTAAAGGATAGTTCCACCTTACTAATAAGAGCAAAGGATAGTACCACCTTAATAACCAGAGCAAAGGATAGTACTGCCCTACTAACGAGAGTAAAGGATAGTTCCACCTTACTAACGAGAGCAAAGGATAGTACCACCTTAATAACCAGAGCAAAGGATAGTACCGCCTTACTAATGAGAGTAAAGGATAGTTCCACCATATTAACGAGAGCAAAGGATAGTACCACCTTTATAACCAGAGCAAAGGATAGTACCACCTTACTAATGAGAGTATAGTTCCACCTTACTAACGAGAGCAAAGGATTGTACCACCTTAATAACCAGAGCAAAGGATAGTACTGGCTTACTAACAAGAGTAAAGGATAGTTCCACCTTACTAACGAGAGCAAAGGATTGTACCACCTTAATAACCAGAGCAAAGGATAGTACCACCTTACTAACAAGAGTAAAGGTTAGTTCCACCTTAATAACCAGAGCAAAGGTAGTACTGCCTTACTAATGAGAGTAAAGTATAGTTCCACCTTACTAACGAGGCAAAGGATTGTACCACCTTAATAACCAGAGCAAAGGATAGTACCGCCTTACTAACGAGAGTAAAGGATAGTACCACCGTACTAATGAGAGCAAAGGATAGTACCACCTTAATAACCAGAACAAAGGATAGTACCACCTTACTAACGAGAGTAAAGGATAGTTCCACCTTACTAACGAGAGCAAAGGATTGTACCACTTTAATAACCAGAGCAAAGGATAGTACCACCTTACTAACGAGAGTAAAGGATAGTACCACCGTACTAACGAGAGCAAAGGATAGTTTCACCTTACTAACGAGAGCAAAGGTAGTACTGCCTTACTAATGAGAGTAAAGTATAGTTCCATCTTACTAACGAGAGCAAAGAATAGTACCACCTTAATAACCAGAGCAAAGGATAGTACTGCCTTACTAACGAGAGTAAAGGATAGTTCCACCTTACTAACGAGAGCAAAGGATTGTACCACCTTAATAACCAGAGCAAAGGATAGTACCACCTTACTAACCAGAGTAAAGGATAGTTCCACCTTAATAACCAGAGCAAAGGTAGTACTGCCTTACTAATGAGAGTAAAGTATAGTTCCACCTTACTAATGAGAGCAAAGGATTGTACCACCTTAATAACCAGAGCAAAGGATAGTACCACCTTACTAACGAGAGCAAAGGATTGTACCTCCTTAATAACCAGAGCAAAGGATAGTACCACCTTACTAACGAGAGTAAAGGATAGTACCACCGTACTAACGAGAGCAAAGGATAGTTCCACCTTAATAACCAGAGCAAAGGTAGTACTGCCTTACTAATGATAGTAAAGTATAGCTCCACCTTACTAACAAGAGCAAAGGATAGTACCGCCTTACTAACCAGAGCAAAGGAAAGTACTTACACTGAATAAATGTAGTGAATAATAAATGGGATGACATTTAATGCCCACATAGTGTTTCACAATTTTTAACAGCAATGGGAGATTAGCAGAGGTCTGAAGCAACTAAAATGTCAGCTGTCTTCAAGCTGGAAAAAAGAAGACACTGCAGCTTTGCATTAAAACTCCATTCAGTTGGAAGTGATTAAAAGAATTTGCTAGTTTTCACTGAAACTTCATTTTCTTGTAAGCATATTTCTTTTCAAAATTAGACTTACAAAAGGCTGCTTCAGGGTTGACCTAAGGGGATTGATCTGGCTACAATATCTGCACAGAGTTAAGTGGCGTGCAACAGGATTTTTTTTGAGAATCAGATGGTTACAAGACAAGGCCAACTTGCAACGTTTTACCTTCATCCCTGATTTTATAATGCTAGCTAGCCAGCTGTTTTTGTGAAGTATATGACTTATCATAGCAAATGATATCTGATCATATCATGTTACAATTGGTAAATAATTCTCTGAAAATTAGATTCCAATGAAGCTAATTTCTTCAGTGCTTGAACTCCTCAAAATACAAGTTTTATACTTGCAGAAATGCCAACAAATTAAGACTGTTAACTGATTTTTCAGATTGACCTAAAAGTAAAGAGACCAGAAATGGGAATGTCACTGTGATTTGACCAAGTACACTGCTTTGATGGGCCCTAATAAAATCCGAGGATACCTCCTGAATACCATGAACCATGACCTGTCAGGCCTACTAGAATCCCTATTCAACCATGACCACCAGAGAGGTTTGTAACAAATGAATGAAGGACTGCAACAGCTATTCCTCTACACATAGGGAGGCCAACTACAGACCCATAAGTCTGACTAGTCTCATATGCAAGGCCAAGGAAAGAATTATCATGAATTTGATAAACAATGACATAGGAAACCTACAGACACTGGACCCTACCCGGTTTGGTTTTGTCAAAGGCAGGTCATGCCTATTTAACCTGGTGGACTTGTTCACGTAGGTCAGTAAAACTATGGATGAGGGCAAACTGTGCACACTGCTTAACTCAACCTGGCCAAGGCATTTGACACAACCTCATTTGGGCATTGTAGATAAAATTACAAAATTAGCCCTAAACCGATATGTCACCTGATGGATAGGAGCTGGCTTATTGATGGGACATGAGATGTTAGGATAGGAGAATTCACCTCCTCCAAGAGGCCAGTCACTAGTGGAATACCACACAGTAATGGGGTCTCTTCTTTTTGGTATCTACCTCTTTGAAGTCAAGGCAAACATCAAGGGCCTCTGGCTGACCAAGCTTTCAGATGAATGGAAAATACACATGCTCAGTGAATTTTCTGAAGACACAGATACCATTTCTTTAAGGTCTGATTCAGACAAACAACTGGTGCCAGACCCATGGACTAAAACTCAGTGTGTAAAAATGCATTATAGTACCCTTTGGAATGACAGACATTCCTGGAAATTACTATATTGATAATATACCCCTAAAGGTAAACCCAGCAGTCAGGGATCTGAGAATGCATATTGACCGTAATCTGGCCTTTGACCACCATGTGCCTGCTGTGGTGAGAAAATCATTCTTCACTGCACAACTTATAAGTAAGGGCATGGGATCCAAGTCCATGGAGGTCATTGTTCCACTGTACTCAGTTCTCATCTGACCAGTTATTGAGTACAAAGCATCATTTGGCATGTACCTGATCATATACTTTAAATAGCTTGAAAGACCACAGAGATTCCTCATAAAAAGGATACAGGAAGTAAACAACAAGTCCTATGGGGACCATCTGAAAGTTCTATCCCTGAACGCAGTCTCCTGCAGACTGCTGCATGGCGACCTATGCGTAGCCTACAAGGCACCTCTAATCCCACACTGGTGGATTCGTTGCATATCTGCAAAACAAATAGCATTAGAAATACCCACTCTAAGGACCTATACCTCAAATGTAACATAAACAAATGTTGGCGGGACAGGTATATGTCTCAAAGATTACTCCTTTCCATCCATGTGAAGTAAAGCTTATCACTAACTATACTGAAATGTAACTTGGACCAGTGGATGAGAAATCACACATTTACCCTGGTTTGTCACCGATGTCCATAATGGACAAGGGCAGCCTCCTGTGAATGCTTGATGTGTACAGACCTATATTTGTTAATTTCCTTGGGGTATTGGCACATATCAGCAACATTTTGGTAAATTTGGGGTAAACTGGCTCTTGGTCCGACAGCCTACTAACCACCCATGAACCTATGATAACTATCTAGCAGACAAAGGTTCAAGTTCCTCAGCAATATCACCCATATTGTTTGTGCAGCACTGTGTGCATAAAGGTTAATGACTTTGCGTCTCAGATATAAGGTACAGATTTTGATCCTTACATCTGGTTGGTCACTGCCTCCATAGAGTCCGCATGTACTCCCTGTTTTTTTTTTTTTTTTTTTTTTTTTTGTGGGGTTCCTCCCAAAATCATGTCAGGCATTTCCACCTCAGTGATGGAAAACAATGGGTCCAAACCCAATTCCCTAATTAAACTTGAAATGTATGCCAACAGAGTACACCCAAAACTGAATGGAGTCATGGGCAGAAGCACAGACTCTAGGTGATGTCTATCATGGAAATAGTTGTTTAACCAAACACTTTAAAGATCAGCTGTGGTGTGCACTATCCTTTTAAATAGGAGAACATGGATCACAGACTGCACACCATGTCAGGGCTAGCCACTTTAGTGGTGTAAAAACAGGTTCTAGGTAATTTGATTATGTTGGCTAGTGCCACCAAAAATGGTCATGAGTATTTGCTGGTACTAAGTGTTTTGAGGATCTAGTCTACTCTGACCTGAGCCAGGGACCCATGCTAATGGTGGGAGGGGTCAGTGTACCTCTACCGGCCAGTATGTGTTTGCTATTAAGCCCAGCAGCTTTGGGGTCAATAAGCTATTGGCCAGCCTGTGTCCATCAGCACAGCCTTGTCTATTTGGTATAGCTCTGTTGAGTGAAAGCTGGACATAAAGCCAATCACCCTGCCCAAAAGGAACTAAGGATTGCCAAAATGAATATAGATTAACTGACAGGATACAGCTTGGAAGTGGATGACATGATGGTAAAGAGGAGGCCGGACATCCTGTGTATCCAAAAAACAAGGTGGAAGTAGAGTGTAACCTCAAGTAGACTTTCTTCTAGTAAGGAAGGGGCATTGCGGTAGAATCAGTGATTACAAAGTCATCTCCAGTGAAACTTTCAGCCCCCAGCATAAACCATTGGTAGACACAATCAACTGGAAGCAGTAGTCAGAGAAAGCTCTTAAGATCAATAGCGACTAGGCTGAAAACCTGGAAGCTGACTGGAATGAAAGCACAAGATTTCAAGGAAATAAACAGGGCTCTAGCACCCCAGAATGAAGAGGAAATAGGTGGAGTTGATGAAGAATGGCAGCATCACAAAACAGCATGTGTGAAAACTATAGAACAGCTATACAGCTGAGCCAGGTATTGAAATACAGTACATAAGGAAATCTGGTGATGGAATGCAGTAATCCAAGAAGTTAACACAAGAAAGGAGGAATGCAAGAAGAACTGGGAGATTAAAAAGACAAGTCTGACTAGGAAGGAATATGTTTTGGCTAAAAAAGAGGTTAAGAAAGCAGTCACAGTGACAAAGAACAAGACAATACTCTGTTGGTGCTCTTTTTCAATTAACTGATTATGTTTTTTCAATGACATATTTGATAAACAATATTAATATTTTTCAATTAATTGACTATGCTTTTTTCAACAACATATCTGATAAACCCTATTAATATCATCATTCTACACACCATCTAATTTAGATTCTATCCCTTATAGAGTTGAGAAAATATAAATACCTCACAATGGTTAGCTGCACAAAACCAAACAGTCAACAGGTAAAAAAGAAGAAAAGTGCAGTTCCACGGCTGATAAAAGACGAAATTCCAGATCCAGTGTAGTCAAAAAGTTTAATAAAAAAGATGAGCGCTTTCACAATTCAAACAATTGCTTCTTCAGATCACAAAAAGATAAAAAAAACAAAAGGTTTAAATACTCCATCAATTAGCAATAAGTAGTCATGTGATATGTAAAACAATAGTGAATGTGCTCAAGAAGAGAGCTATTTTATGTTGGCAAGACCAACAGACGTCTCTGTGAATGGATAAGAGACCATTTATATTGTATTAGTAAAAGATTAGAGTGCAGCGCACTTGCTAAACATGTAGCACAGGAAGGGGATCAGCATAAATTTGCCTTTCAGGTATTGGAGGTTACCAGGACTGATATGAGATTAGGTAATATTATTAATAACACTGAACACAATGAAACTAGATGGATTCCCAGACTTAGAGCACATAAAGGCTCCGGTTTAAATGATGTAGTTCCCCTGAAACCAGAATTAAAGAACAGGGGTTTGAGAAAGTGATTTTATATAATATTTATACTACATTAGTTAACATAAAAAATATATAAAAAATATATCTATAAAACATATATAAAATATATTTAAATATATCTAGATTTTCAGGTCATTTAGAGTGTTGTAGAATTTTTAACAGTTTTTATGTATCTTGTTTATACATATGTTTTTTATGAAGGATGTTTTTTACTGTGGTTGTCTTTTTAAATAGCTCTCTTCTTGAACACATTCACTATTGTTTTACATATCACATTTATTTATTTATTGGCATTTGTTAACCAGGTTTGTCCAACTGGGCTTGTGTCCCATTTTCAGTGGAGACCCAAGGAGAAAAGCTCCAGTAATACATTTTAAAACAAGTACAATTTTAAACAATATTGATATAATAGCAGTTATAGCAAAACGATTCACATATGTTGGGATACATGCATAAATTTAAAGTTGCATTAAAAAGAAGCTAAGTAACAATTTTACATTGATATAGTTCAGTAGGTCAACAATGAACATTTTTTATTTGTATAAAATTGTGCAAATGCATAGTAGACACATTGGAGAGAGAGGTGTAATGAGGTACTAAGTATGGTCCTTTTGAGGGTACATAAAGGGAAGGAAGACTAGGTAGGGTCATGGCAAGGGAAGGTTCTTGAATTGAGAAAATAAGCTTTTAGTTCATTTTTAAAGTGTGAGGTGTGGGAGATTAAACGTAAGTCAATGGGAAGTTTGTTCCTGATGAATACATGACTAACTATTGTCAATCGATGGAGTATTTAAACCTGTGTTTTTTTGCTCTTTTTGTGATCTGAAGAAGCAATTGTTTGAATTGTGAAAGCGCTCATCTTTTTCATTAAAATTTTTGACTACACTGGATCTGGAATTTCGTCTTTTATCAGCCGTGGAATTGCACTTTTCTTGTTTTTTACCCTTATAGAGTTGATTCACTCAGATTTCTGGGCAGGGATTTCAGTAAAGGCATCTTTCTATTATCAGAATTTCATGTTTATTTGGTTTATAATAAAACAATTTTGTGCATACAGGAACATGTCACTGAGAAATTCTCTCTTACAGGTTGAAGTTACACAAACTTCCCACTTTTTGTAATGCAGAAATCTGCATAGGTCTCTTAAAGCTTAATCAAAAGAAATCTCTTTGCCTCATCCCTCTATATATTCCACCCAACATTAACCACTCTGCAACAGAAGACATCCTTTCCTGGATTATATTTATTATCACCAAAGACACCTTCATATTGGGTCACTTTAACTATAGCTAGAATGCCATCAATTATACCTGTTCTCCTATCCCAATAAAATGATTTGGCCTCATACAACTAGTCAATTCACTTATCCAGGTCAATTAAAGTACCAATAAATATAACATTCTTGACATGAGCTTAACTAATAATCCAAGCAAAATAATTGAATCAGGAATCCTCCCAGACACGTGAACTGATTATCACCCAACAATTGATGTTTGCCAACAGAACCACAATCCCAAAAATGTCAACTTTAATTATGTCAGAAATACAAAAAGCTTTGATTCAAATTCCTTCAACTGCATAATATCACTTTGTTACTGGACTCCTCTCAAATATCTCCACAGTTTCAACTCTGTCTTCCTCAATATTCTTAATACTCTTGCTTGATTTAGAAGGGAAAAAGTACCCAACACCTTGGCTAAAATAAGACACTAGATAAGTAATGCATCAGAGAGATAAAGCATGGAAAGTGAGGCAAACTAATACAAATCAAAATGCATTCCAAGAGTATAAGCAACTCTACAATGTCTCTAAAACATAGCAGACAAAAGAAACATGCATATATCTCTCCAAGATACTCACAGCTCCAATCTTACATTTTCTGATCCTCTATTAACATCTTGTTGAAGCCAGGAAAATCCTCACAATCTAATCCCTTTCCCAATCTCTCCAGCCATGGTATAGGATATATATTCAACTCTCATTTCATAAACACAGCTTCATCTCTAACACAAATACAATAATTTCAACTGCCCCTAGCCCCCTTATTAACTTCAGTAAATCCTTTATCCATTAATTTACAACATTTATTAACAGAAACTATTCAGAAACTCCTTAGCAAACTTAAACTTACCACTTTGGCTGTAGATAATCTTCCTGTCAAATATATATAAAGTGATAAATTACTCACTTATTTTATCTCCATACTACTCAACCATTGTATATTAGAAACAAATGTCCCTGTTTTATGGAAGGAAACTTTTATTCTACCACTTCAATAAAGGTGGCACTTATACAGAAATATCGGTGTTATGACATATTGCTGTCTTTTCTCCTCTGTCTGAAATACTATGAAGGTATACATATAACCAGGTACTTCATAATTATGTCACTTTTCAACATGGCTTTTGTCCCCCAAACAGTCCAATCATTGCCTTGTTATCCTTTCTTAACACTATTTACCACAAAAGAAATGAAAACAAACTCATCTCTTCCATCTTTCCTGATCTCTCCAAGACTTTTGAACCTTTTTCTCATCCTAAGTTGGCTCTTTATTTTTTTAATTACTGCTGCATCTCCTGTTACACTAATACAATATGCTGATGACTGTAGTCGCATTTGCTTTGCATCCTCCATGTCCTTATCATAGGAAGTTACTAGGCTATTGGCCCTGAAACCCTTACAAGCCTAGCCAAGAATTTTGCCCATGTTCCAACAAGTCAGCACCCTATGCCACTGTCCAGCAGGGACACAGGTGGAATTCCAGGGGTGTATTTTCTGCTTCCCATCCAGTTATCCAGGTTTCACTTAAAAAGGGTTAATAAGGTACTCTGCTTGATGTGGAGAGGGAGTCTATTCCACAAAAGGCGGAGTCTTTGGGACACAAATCTGTCCCTCCAAGTTCTGTTGATGTCACAGACCAGGTTGAGGTCACATGTGCAGGTTACTTGAGTGGAGCTTGACTTGAGGATATGCAGCAGTCCCATCAGGGTGGGGTCTGAGATTGCTTTGTATGCCAGATAGAGGTCACCTCTGAGGAGTCTGTAGGAGACTGTGTAGAGGGACAGGGCCTTTAGCCTATCTGTATAGGGTAGATATTTGAGGCCCTGGATTCTCCTGGTGAGGAACCACTGTGGTTTCTCCAGCTGTTGCATGTGCTTTGTGAGGTACATGCTGAAAGGGGCATTGTACTCAATAATGGGTCTTATAAGGGAAGAATACAGGGATGTTATGATCACCTTGTCCCTGGATGAGATACCATTACTAATGAGGTGGGCCATGTAGAAAGCTGTCCTTACAATGGAGGCAATATGGTGGTCAAAAGTCAGTTTGCTATCAAGTGCCTAAGACTCTCATGACTGATTGCATGCTTAGGACCTTATTATCAATGTGATAATTTGTGGGGATATCATTCTCCCCAAAGGGGTGACTTATTACAAATCATTACCCAAGAATCATTTACCATCATTGATACCTGGCCTGCACACTCAAAGTTGCTCCTAATGCTCTTTATAAATGAGTCCTACTCAAATAGCAATTTCAGTTTCTTGGTCTTTGCCTTTTAAAACATTCAGATGGAAATAGTCCCCCAAACTAAACTTCTAGATGTTACCCTATATAATCTTCTCAAATTTGATACCCACATTCAAAATATAGTTAAAAACAAAACAAACTGGGCCTTTTCTATAGAATCTCTGTTTTTTTTCATTGCATACTCTCATAAATCAAATCCACATCCCTATTATATCTGCTATCAAGGCTACATTATGCCTCCCCCATTCTTAGAAAAATTAATGTACTACCAATATGAAAATTAGAGTAACAAAATTGGAAAATTTGCTACTAAAATGCCTAATTCTACACACAACTGTTTATTCCTCAGACAATTAAAATGGCTTGAATTCCCAAACTACCCAAGTTTCACACAATTAAAACTTTATACTGATACTGTGGTGGTGCAATGGTAGTGTTGTTGCCTCACAGCAAGAGGTTCTCCCGTTCGATTCTCGGCTGGAGTTCGGGGAGTGCTTTCTGTGTGGAGCCTGCATGTCCTCCCTGCGGTTGGGTGGCATTCGAAAGACCTGCATAAATGGGCGTGCCTTCATTGAAGGTTGGAAGTCAAGCTGGCATCTCAGCGTTTGTGAAAATCTACTGCCAATCATTAGTGGACCGGTGTTCCGTTGTTGCAACCTCTAACCGGGAAAAGCCGAAAGACAAACAACAACATAACATACTCTTCTTTCTTGCTAAATGTCCTTCCCTTAATTCCCTATTATAATGGTACTCTCCTCTAAGACTGCTTTATTCTACAGACACAAACTCACTTGTAGTTAAAAAAATATTACAACTCCGTTGGTGATTCTGAATATTCTGTATATGTATCTAAGATGTGGAATGCCATTCTCACAATGATTAGAATAATATCATCACCAAAGTGTTTCAAAGATAAAATAAATTATTTCTATTTAACTTCTGGCTCTGCCCCTTTGCATGTTCTCCAGGTTAAGCCTGCTTCCCACAATTCTTTCTCCCATTATCCCCTGATCTCACTCATTTTCTCCATTTTTGTGGATTAAATCTTCCTAATCAGTATGAAACTTCTCAAATGTTTCTTCCCTCTTCTTATGTTTGTCCTTATTCATTTGTCTTTACTTCCATCACAATTCTTTCTCTCTCTCTGCTATTTTTCTACCTCTTCTTCTTCCTTTAGGCTTTCTTTCCATTTACATTCCAGGTTAATGTTTCTTTTTTCAATTTAATCCAATTTTACTCTAGTTTTCAGTTATCAGGAAATGATAATTTTTTGAGACTCAGTTAATCTAGTAAATTATGTAGCGAACAGCGTAGGTTTTTTTAATTGCTTGTTACAATTTCTACATTTGCATAGCCTTTGTTTTATTCTAACATTTCCAGTTTCAATTATGGCAGTTACAGCTCAATGCAGGTACCCCCCGAGACTTAATGGGCAAGTATCCCTGGGTTCAGTTTTGAAAATGTGAGCAGCTAAGCTATAATTATAATTACAATGTGAATATTTTGAACAACTATTTCTCTGTAAGGTTGAGTGGTTTTAAGTGTTAAAGTTACAAGAATAACATTGTGAAAGAGGCATTGTGCAATCATACATATAAGAATCTGTATTATTAAAAAGTTAAATATATTACAATGTTAACGCATATACATTTTGTTATTGAATAATTATCAAATTATTTAATTTTATCTTTTATTGGAAACCATTTTCTCACTTTTATTGCAAGTAATTATTTACTTTTGATTTAAACAAGCACTGAAGGAAGTGATGTAATTGTGCTTAGATTCATAGGTGTTTACTAGACTAACAACCACAAGGGCCTTTTTAAGCCTAGCCATGCATTCCAAATGTTTGACAAGTTCTGATACCCTTGATAAGTGTAAACATGGGCCTGAGAGAGATTAACCATTTACAGGTTACCTGTTTACCCTTGATAAGTGTAAACATGGGCTTGAGAGATGAACCAGTTACCTGTTTGCATTACAAACATAGGTGCCAAACCAAGGATGAATTTCCATTTTGCCATTGAGTTGTCCAAGTTGTACTAGAATTGGGTTATGGAGGAACACTGCTTAACATGGATGGGGAGCCTGTTCCATAGACGGGGTAGTCTCTGGGATACATACCTATCTCTTCAGCAGGTACTATTTTTATCACAGGCAAGGTTTAAGTCTTTAGAACGGGTAATTATGGTACTTTTTGTTTTGCAGATATGCAGGAGGTCCAGAGCGAGGTCTGACAATGCCCTATGTGCCAGGCAGATATCTCCCCTCAAAATACTGTAGGAGACAGAATACAGGGATAGAGCCTTGAGGCAGTCTGCATAGGACATATTACTTATGCCCTGTATTATTTTTAGGAGGAACCTATGTGGACATTTCAGTTGTTGGATATGCCTTGTTAGGTATATACCAAATGGGGCATTGTGCTCAATGATAGGTCTGATGAATGCTGAATACAGTGGAACAATGACTTCCTTGGACTTGGATGCCATACCTTTGTTTATAAGTTGCGCAACATAGAATGATTTCCTCATCACTGTAGACAAGTGATGATCAAAGGCTAGATTACTATCTATGTGTATCCCCAAGTCCTTGATTACTGGGTCAACTCTAAGGGGTGCTAACCAACAATATCCTTTTAATTAGGTATAAAAAGGTTAGAGATCAATGTATATTATTTTGATGAAGTAAGAAGGCAGTATTACCATGAATAATGGTTTGAGTTATAAAATATGTTTTTGCACCTGTAACTGTGGAACAAAGGGTATTATTTATTTGGCAAAATGCTGGAGAGAGGGGGATTTATGATGGTAAAACTAAGAAGATGATGAAGAAATGGATATATGAATATAATTATGATCATGGTAGAAAGAATCCCAACAATGCTCTTGCTAAACATACTGAAAATTGTAGCAATTATAAAAGGTTTTGGTTTGGTATAGTTGAAGTAGTGAAAAGGAACTGGGGGCAACTGGGAGAATTTTTTGGAATACAGAGAGGTAATATGGCAAATGAGGTTGAATGCTTCTTCCCAGGTTCAAATGATAGTATAACTTTGCAACTAGCACTCCAGTTAAGAGTTTTGACAAACTGAAGTTTAGATTCAAATAACAATATATTTTTTTAACTGGACTGTAAGGTTTATATACAACTGATTATTTTATATCTATATTTACATTCATATTTTAGTTCCAGCATTGGGAAGATCTTCTGAGATATTTATTCTTTATGTAATAAATTTTGTTTGTGTGTTTGTTGAATATACACGTGGATTTGTTCTGGAGAAAAGAGGTTCCCATTAGTTAGAAAAGACATTTTAATTAATTGGTAGTAATTGTTTTTAATGAAGAGGGGAAACCTTGGTATAAATTGAGTTTGTGGTCATATGATGGCATTCTGATAAAGTACCCGAGTGGGATGAAAGCGCTTAATCTTTGTTGTCCAAGTGTTTTAATATTATTTTTTGTTTAAGTTTACAATATTGAGCATTCCTGACTTATCTATTCCCTTCACTCCATTTACTGTTCTTAGTTCTGCCACTTTTGGAGTGAATAACCATTCAGGAGGTTCGTAGTTTCTTTACAAAGGGCTTTGAACCGGACAGTCCATTTCTTCAAATATGGAGCAGCAAGAAAGGTACGTTAATGGAGAACTCTCATAGAACCTCTTTTACAATACAGTTCTGGTTATCTCAGAAGTGGCAGCTCTCAAAGGAGAGCTAACTAAGCTAATTGAGCTTTTAACACCGACTATTTGTAGTGGTTTCAATAAGGAGGCTCAATTTATTTATTCCTCTGGGAGGAACTATGGTAATGATTTACACCATGCATCTAAGGGTCCTTTCTTCAGTGGGACTGTAAGAATTAATGCTGAGGCATTACAAAGAACTATGGATGGACACTGCAGTTCTTCCAATGATTCTTGTAAAGGGAGGAGGTTGGATTTGGGCCAGCAGGCTGGGATTTAGAACCAAGTGGGTTCAGTACATTGGGGACAATCGTAATTAATATGCATCCCAAAGTTACAGTTCAGCAGAATATTTAATGAGAAATGATGGCAATTTTAGCTATGCAGCAGTTGCAGATGGTAACTGTAATAATAATGATAATAATAATAATAATAATAATAATAATAATAATAATAATAATAATAATAATAATAAAAACATATCAATCAACAACATAGGGCAGATGACATTTCAAGGGAAAATGTGACTGGACACAATGCTTTTGTATTTATTGCCTGGGTACAAAGATCTTTTTCTTCTGTGGATTTTAACCAGATTCAGCCACTTACTGATGGAATTAATGCTGCTAGTCTAAGAGACTTAATAAATGATTTTGAGAAAAAAACTTTTAAAATTAAAGGGGTTGAAGCTAGATAATTCTTATTTGAAAGAATGCATTCAAAAAAGAATACTCACATGGGGGGAGTTATTATTATGTTATCAAAAAGGCATTACAGTGAATGCCTTTTCACTGACCCTTAAACATCGAACCACCAGATGCGTGAATGGCCAATTCAGTGATTATTTTTTTCCTAGGGAAAAAAAATCACTTGGCAATCATCATGAATTTGCCACTTTCCATACTGTACTGCGATCTTGGAGTTGGTATATTTAGTTAGGGGGTGTGGGGGTGAAGCTGAAGAAAAAATTGCTGAAATGGCCATTCGCATAACTGGCAGTTCGCTGTTCAGGGGTTGATGAAAAGGCATTTGCTGTAATGCCTTTTCGAAAACACAATATAGACCCACACAGGGGTTATGGGTTTTTAAGTTTCTGAATGGCTTAACAATCTTGACCATATGTTCCCTGAATTTATGAACTTATTTGATTGACATGGCTTTGAATTTTATGGAGCTTATTATAAAGTTTAATTTTAAGGTGATCGATCGATTATTAGGATTAAATTAATTGATTCAAAGGGACTTACTGTTTGAGCATTGCAGTTCCATGTTCTTTAATGTGTTCTCAAGGGTAGACAAGAAAAGGAGATGTAAAAAATTATTAAAACATATCGAGTAGTATAAGAACAAAGTAGCACACCTGGAATTAGAAGTGAACAATTACTCTATGGATGATTACAATTAGAATTTGTGTGAAAATGACATGCATATCAGGGAAATAGATAATAGGGATTATAGAAGGGAGAGTGATACTAGGTATCCATGTAGTAGAACAGGAAGAAAATATTCAGGATTCCCCCCCTTCGAAGATTGGAAAGAACAGCGAATCAACAGATGCCAACAAGGGATAATGGGCTGAACAGGCTGTTCCCAAAGGGGCATCATCAATCTTCGGGGAACAGAGGAACAAGGAATACAAACAGAGCATACAGGGACAGTGGAGGAATGGTTGTTTGAATGATGAAGTAGAGTATAGATATGGAGGGATTCTTTTAAGAAGAAACCATTTTAACATTTTAACTACAGTCATTTAATTATTTCTCAAGAATATTTTACCTTATTGGAAAAAGGTTTTAAATTTATTCCAGCTAGACAGTCAGATATTGCAGATACAATTTTAGAATTTAAATTATACATCAGGAAATTGAATTTATCAAATACATTTTTTGTGGTAAGAAAGAAGGAGAGTTCAGTGAAAAGCTTAATGTGAACAGATTTAGGAGAAAGAGTATATTTAACTCCTTTTACAGCCAACACTGACTGCATTTGAAAAATTAGTTATTGAAGATATTTGTAAGTTGTATGGGAATAATAACAAAAAGAAAAAAAATAATGTTAATAGGAAAGAGTCTAAATTATTGAGGGCTTTGATGAAAGATAGATCAATTAGAATCATGAATCCCGACAAGGGCAGGAGGTTAGTAATTTGAGACAATATAGATTACATTGGTACTATGTCTAATATTTTACATAATATTGATTCATATGCTATTATTTCAAGAAATTAAGTTAATATAATGTATAGAAAAATAGATTTTCATTTAGAAGAATTATATGTGGAAGGTAAGATAACTTTAGATGCTTATATTTTTTTAAAAGTAGAAATGCCCTACATTCCTACAATGTTTGGGATCCCTAAAGTCCTTAATGATTTAGTTAAACCTCCATAGAGAAATACTGTGTCTGCTGGTGGTTCTACGACCCACCCTTAAGTATTTATATAGACAAAACATCAAAACCTATTTATGGTCAAGATACCCGACTACTAAAAGACTCATGGGATTTCTTGAGGAGGTTAAAACCTGACCTTTGGGACCCTACATTAGGTTTGCTAACCATTGATTTAAGAGATATTTTTAATTCCATCCCACGGAAGAAGGATTAATCTTATTTTTAGATACATTGATTGAATGCGATTTTTTAACGGCAGATGATATTAGGATTTTATTGGATTTTGCTGATATTGTGCTAAAGAACATTATTTATTTATTTTGAAGGAGAGATATTTAGACAACTAAAAGAGGTGGCAATGAGGGCCACTTGTACCCCATATATGCAATGGCTGCCCTTCTGGCTTTGAAAAAAGGGAGGGTTTTGATTCTGAGATTTTTAGCTGGCATCTTTATTTTATGGATGGGTCCTGATGATAAAGTTATTGAATTTACTGATTTTTTTACATTTATCCATTTTTTTCTAAAATTTATGTACAGAAATTTTATTAATTATTTGGCTGTCCAAGTGGAACAAACTGGAGAAGGCTTTAAAACTAAAACATTTAGGAAACCAGTCTTTAGTAATTCTTATTTGCATTATACAAGTTTGTATCCATTTTTATGTAAGAGAAATTTGGTCAGAGGCCAATGTATAAGGGTGGCCAGGATGATACCTTGTTTAAGTGACTTGGAAGGTGAGACGATTATACTTATGAAGATGTTTATAGAGAAGGGTTACCCAGAGAAAATGGTTCAGGAAGTTATTCAGGAATCAGGAACTGCTGCATCTCCTAACTTTCTTTTTCTCTTAGTAACTTCTGCTTAAACTAACCTCCTAAACCCTCAGCTCTACTGCTATAGCCCTTCTATAGCCCCCTACTTTCTCTCTCGCCTCCCATTCTCCACACTATTTATCTTCCCTCCACTTCCTATCAATGTCTATACACTGTCCTTCTTTTGAACGATTATCTTTTTCTTTTTACTCTCATATACAGTAAATTTTAGACCACTGCTATCAGTGCAACCCTTAATGTTCATAATTTTTTCTTTCTTTTTTCTCTTTATAATTAATTTCGTATTTGCATATTTATTTTTAATAGTTTTTGTCTTGCATGTTTATCCTTGTTTATGTTTGCTGAGGCTCTTTCCCCTTAGGACTTAATTGAAAATGGGTTGCTTACTATCAATACAATGCAAATAGTTAATAACCTTTTCTTTTTTACAATTAGTTTGTATTGTGATTGTTATTTTGTAATTTGTGTGTATACTGATCATGTATAACTAAATGTATCTGTAATTTTTCTTTGTGGAGCTTTTCTCCCCGGGCCTCTGCTGAAAAAGGGCCTTTTTGGCTCAGTCAGACACCCCCAGTTAACAAATGTAAAATAAATAAATAAAAATTTAATATCTGTATATTGTCACTTTATCTTTACTTATGTTTGCTGGGGCTTTTCCCTCGTGTCTCCACTGAAAATGGGTTTGTTTGCAAACTCATTTGGACTAACTCGGTTAGCAAATGTTAAAATAAAATAAATAAATAAAAAATAAGTTAGTAAAGGGTGGTGTACATAATTTAAATTGATTTTAGGAGAAGGAATGAATCAGAATATGAATCTCCAATCCCTGTGAAGAGTAAGTGTTTCAAAAGGGTTTTTGCTGTGGCCTACAGCGAGTTATCAGGTAATATAAAGAGCAATGTGAATGCAAACTGGAAATTCATGAGGGGCAGAGAGGAGTTCACTAAAATAATGGATGATGAGCCAATATTTATTAATAAAACTCCATTTAATTTAAAAAAAATATTGGAAGGGGTTAATTTGAAGAGGGAAGGAGAAATTAAAAAGGGAAATGCTAGGTGTGGAGCCTGTAAACAATGTTCCTGGATAAGAAACACAAAAGAAGGCCACAGATATAAATAATCCACTCCCAAATAGATTTATTATGTGCTTTTGTCCGTAAAATAAGAACTTCATCAGAATAACAAGAACAACTAAAACAAGTGTCTTAAATACCTCGAGTCAAATGACACGTTAATTCCTCATTGAAAAACTTCATATTTAAAGCTATACACATCAAAATACTAAAAACCATTACATGAAAAATACTAATAAGAAATACTAATAAAAATTGACAAATACTAAGTAATAGTGGTAAAAACAGAACAACTAATACACTTAACAGTGACAACAAACCTAATGCACATTATTTACACTTTTGATATAACTATTTATACATAAAAAGGGGGGACTTAAGAAACAAAATTGGCTTTTAACCTAAGTATAGGGCTGATGGTTAAAATGCCATTGAGCCCTGGATGTGTAGTTGCGTGTCTACAAAGTTGCCACTTACATTCCTTGGTTTCCAAATAATCATCTGTTGAGCCCCCTCTTTCTCCTACTTCAGCATGATCCATAATGATAAACTTGAAAAAGTGATCATCGTTGTTTTTAATATGGTCTGCTAAAGCATTTAAAATTTAAAATTAGAGTTTATCACCATTATCATGACATTTGTAAAAAAGAAGTAAAAAATGCTCAATGGTATTAGATTTGTTGTCACTGTAAGTGTAATAGTTGTTATTGTATGGACGAAAGTGCTTAATAAATTATTTGGGAGTGAATCATTTCTATCTGTGGCCTTCTTTTGTGTTTCTTAACACTTTGTGTGTTTTTTAACTTATTTGAATGTCCCTGGATATTGGAAGAAAGCAGTATTACCCAGAATAATGGACTGAATTCTAAAAGATGTTTTAGGACTGGTAACTGTGGAACAAATGATATTATTTACCTGGCAAAATGCATGGGGTGTGAAAGGTTTTATGTTGGTAAACCTGAGAGGATGTTGAAAAAATGGATATATGAACATAATTATGATGCAGGGAGAAAGAATCCCAACAATGCTCTTGCGAGACATACTGAAAATTGTAACAGTTATAAAAAGTTTTTGTTTGGTATCGTTGAAGTAGTGGAATGGAATCCTGGGGCAGGGGGCAATTGGGAGAATGTTTTGGTAGATAGAGGTAATATGGCAAACCAGGTTGAAGCCCAAGGTTAAAAGATAGTATAACTTTGCAACCAATAGTCCAGTTAAGAGCTTTGACAAATTGAAGTTTAGATTCAAATAATATTTTTTAAAACTGGATTGTAAGGTTTATATACAGCTGGTTATTTTATATATATATATATTTATATTCATATTTTAGTTCCACCATTGGGAAGTTCTTTTGAGATATTTATTCTTTATGTAATAAGTTTTTCTTGTGTATTTGTTGAATATATATATATGTGGATTTGTTCTGGAGAAAAAAGGTTCTCATTAGTTAGAAAAGACATTTTTAACACTGTATGTTTCTTTAAACTTTATCCATTGTTTAATTAATTAGTAGTAATTATTTTTAATGAGCAGGGGAAGCTTTGGTATAAATTGAGTTTGTGGGCATATGATTGAATCCTGATGAAGTCCCGCGAGATGGATGAAAGTGCTTAATCGTTGGTATACAAATGTTTTAATATTTTTATTTTTTGTTAAAGTTTACAATATTGTGCATTTCGGATTTGTCCATTCTCTTCACTCAACTTGCTGTTCTTAGTTGTGTTGTTTTTGGGAGTGAATAATCTTTCAGGAGGTTTGTATGTTGTTGTTTTGTATTACATATTGTAATAACTTTATTTAGTTGTAACTATACTATGTCAATATGGAGCTTTTATCCCCTGGCCTCCTCTGAAAATTATCCCACTGAGACTATCCTGGTAAACAAATGTGAAATAAATAAAAAAAAATAATTATCTCAAGCAGTCCATTAACTAGGCACATACTTACAGAAAATATATTCCTAATTGGTGCTTTTAAGGTAACTTTAAGCTGAGGCAGCTGGGAAAAGAGGTGCATTTGGGCTTCATTAAGAAGCATGATGTGTGTGCTTCTTAGTGTTTTGTTTTATTGTGATGTAAGCACAATGTGGTCAGAAGTGCTATTGTTGCATCCATAATTTTCAAACTGTATGTATTTGGATACCCTGAGTATGACTGCTGACCTTTAACTGGGAGCCTCGGTAGTTGCCCTGTTTGCCTCCCTAAGACCAGCATTAGATGGGTGCCTACAGCTGACCTTCTTTGCTGCTTTTAGAGTAGAGAGATGTGGAAAACAGAAATGTAATTGCAGTGGAATGACTATGATAAGTATCTGAGAACTAAAATATAAGTACTGTGTAATCATATTCTAATATTAAACACATCAGTGACACACACGGATTAGCTGAGTGCATGAAATATCCAAATTCCTTTTTTTTTTTTGCTCAAATATAAACTAACTTTAAAGACAAGCAAAATAATTTTCCTTCTTCCACAACCAAACAGCTTGATCATGAAAACATTCTTGTGAAGTACCTAAGGGGGAAATACACATAAGCCATTTTCTGTGAGAATTGTAAACAAGTATAAGTTCCTAAGTTTTATAAAGTTCATGTATTTTTAAACACCTTTATTGAATTATCACTCATGACACAGGCAAACTTACATTTATAGAAATGTAATCAAACAATTGTAAAAAGTTCACATTTACAAATACATATCCCATTTATTTTTATATATTCTATAATCTAAGCAACGTTACATAAATTATTCAATTCCTACCCTCTCTTAATATTCATTCCTCCTCCAAAACATTTTTCTGCATGTATTATTCCAATAGGTTCCATTTCTTTCTGTGTAATTTACTCCTAA
The DNA here is from genome assembly GCF_019279795.1 of Protopterus annectens. NCBI lineage: Eukaryota > Metazoa > Chordata > Ceratodontiformes > Protopteridae > Protopterus > Protopterus annectens. The sequence continues at coordinate 764,355,896 of NC_056743.1, read as the reverse complement.
CCCTTTCCAAATATCCTACTTCCTGTTTTCTTATCTCTGTTGCAATATTCACTACTTCAATTATAGTTTATTTAGATTTTGATTTCTATTTTCTAGTAGCTGCATTTTTCGGCAGCCACCAGAATTAAAATTAACAAGGACTTACTATGTCTAGGCAATTCAGATCTTGTATCCCAGCTCAAAAAGATTATTTCCTTAGTTACACTCATTTGCTCACCCAGTATTCCTGACAGAGTATTCAGAATATTCTCTATGAATATGTGCATAAACATAGAGGAGACTGTGTGTGTGACAGCAGAAGAGACTGAGTATGTGTGTATGAGAGAAAGAGAGGATGGGCTTTATGTAAAATTCTTGTGTTTTACTTATTTATTTTTTAGGCACTATATTATTTATTTTATGTATTTTTTACATAAAATGCTTCCTCCAACACCATTAGCATATACTAAAGCAAGTTTAAAACAATAGACAGATAAACTATTTTGCATTAAAGATATATAAAAAAATAATATAGTACTTAAAAAAATAAATAAGCAAGTAAAACACAACAGTTTTATAGTGAGCCCATTCTCTAAGCATAATAATAATAATACCCTCCAGGGTGTGTGTTAATATGTAAGTAATGCCCTTCCAGGGGTGTAGAGGCCCTCCACCTGTGGTATTGGGCCTCATAACACCCCTGAGTGGGCATTAATTACAAATTAACACACACCCTGTCAGGCATTATTGCTTGCTTAACCTCTTCTTCATGTGCATCAAGAAGAAACAATTTCTGAAGGCCAGGGATAGTATAATATAAACTTTTCTTGTAGAACACTATATTAACAGGAGGGTCTGGGACATAGCTAAGAAAGATGGTGGTTAAACAAATTCCATCAGAACTGTTAAGTATTACATTTTCAAGCAGCTTTATACATACATTTCCTGCTTAATTTATTCTAGTTTAAATTATGGGTAGTGTTCTCAGAGAGTGTCATAGTGCAGTCTCACCCAAAGCTCAATAGATTATTCTCAAAACTATGGTACTGAACACAGCCAGCGACATGGTGTAGATGAATAAAGCCCTGACTATGGCACAGGCAGCATGAATTTGATTAGTGGCTTTGGTGCCTACAAGCTGGCCAGGGAGGTTGGGAGTGATCAGCCACTACCAGCTCATATATCCAGGGGAAAGAAGAGAGTTCAAACTTATAAAATGGGTGACACCTAGTGTGAGTACTAGTTGTTCCATGTAGTGGACTCTTGATGAGCCCCGTGCTGCTTATATACATTCGCATTCATAATACAATGGGAACTCAGCATGCAGGATTCCCACCAAAAGACAGAAATAGCAGAGCATGGATGAACTGCCAATGGGGGAGGGTAGGCTGCTCCTGAGGATCAGCAAGCTGGCATGTTCTCTACCACCCATTTGTTACTGGGGAAAGGAGATTTGATAGGTATCTCTTCAGAATGAATGAATCAACCAACTGGATGTAGGTAGAGGAGACATTGGGAGAGGGGGACTGTTGATTATCCTGGGAATGCTTGCCTCTATCCAATCAAAACGAATAGGATAACTGGATGTAGTGAGAAAAGACACTGGTGATATTCTGTGGTTAGGAAAAAAAAGCTGTGGTACAGAACTATCTCACTTCTTTTTCCTACCGTCTATCTCAGGAGCATAGCAGGATTAACCAGTGGCCCTGTGCTGCTACCTTGAATCAATGCTTTTTACAGTTAGACCCGTGCCCCCCTTCTACTGAAGAAAAAAAAAACAAAAAACAGCCGTTTCTTCTAATGGCACACTGGCACACCACCCAAGTGGTCAGATACATGATACGACCTCTTCCTCCTGCCCCAACCATACTGGTCCCATTTCTGACTCCTGCCCCGACCCTCCTTCTGCACATTTAAAAAAAGTTTTATTCTTTTAAACTGTACCATACATTTGCTGTTTATACCATGCCAGCATGGAGCACTGCAACACTCAGGTTTTAGTTAAAAAAAAAAAAAAAAGGGGGGGGGGATTTTTTTTTGTTACTTTTGAGCTGTACGAAGCTGCTTGCTGCAGTGTAGCAAACAGTTACTACAGTTTAGAACATACATGGAGCTCTATAGAGCCCACATTTGACTGGAAATGCAATTCTGGCTTTCAAAAGATAGCATATCATTAGAGAGAGAGATCCAAAACGATCATGTCCCCCCCCCAACAGTTTGCACCTGGGGCAGTAGCCTCTTTCACCCTGTCCTAGCTACATTACTGGTCTATCTCATCAAGACATTGCATATTTTCTATATATTGAATTTTCTTAGTTTTCTAAGAAAAACATTATTTTATTTCTATTAAAGGTAGCTGAAGTACAGTGCATGATTTTGTAATAAAGGACTACTTTAGGTCAAGCTATCTTTCTCCTATCAGTCCAGGTATTCAAATCTACACAACTCACAGAATTACCTACCCCATGGCTAATTAGACAATCCCCAGATCCTTTTGTTGGAAAGTTAAACCAAGATGGTTGTAGGATGAATTTACCATAAAAAAACTTACTAGTGCTGAGCACAGCAGGATCATGGTCAAATGGGGCCCTTAGCAGGGTAATCAGTGTTCCATTACTTGGCTCTTTATCCCCAGTTACCATAACCACTGTTCAGACCTATCAATGTACATACTATTTTCTTATTTACTTTGACACTGATCACATAGATTTGGCTTATTGTAAAACTTTTATTTAAAATTTGACAGCAGAAACATTGATAGACATTTGCTAAACAAGGCAAAAAATTATTGCATTGAAAAGAGACTTAACATGAACAACAGTAAACTTTCCTTCCCTTGACACACTAATTACTGGCTTGCATTTTTATACACAGTTTGGATCCTTATCTACTTGTGATTCTTGAGTTATTTTGAAAATTGTATACAGTGTCAAGGCTCAAAATGAAAACTACTCTAAATAATGAGGTACATTTGAAAGACACAGTACCTGTTACTGTGGGAATAGACAACTGAATTCAGAGGCACAATAAATCCTGTATACTAAATGTAGGCTGGAGGGCTTCTTGATCACCAGAATGGCAGACATATGTTTTAAAAAACAAAACTGCATGTCAGAAACACACAGTCCTAGGGCCATGGAGGAACATATGAAATACTGTACATGAGTTCAGCATGCCATAGATTTAATCCACATACAAATTGCATCAATACAGCACACACAACATGGCAACCCAAGTATCAAAAAGTACAGAGGTATCACTGTGCAGTGGCCCATGGGAAAAATTGAGATATTAGAGATTGTTCAACATGGCAACCCTACACACTGTACTGCATTATCACTATAAAGTGGTTATACAGAGGGACAGGTGAAGATAATGGAGACTTTTTTATCTTATCCCATGCGTTCTATAGTGTAGAGAGCTCACTGGCTCTATTTTTGATTGAGTGAGGGAAGACTTCCTGGAGCTTTTGCACATTAGAAACAACAAGAGCTACAACTGAACAGGGTAAATGGGTAGTTGTGAAACTTCTTTTCTTTTTTAACTGTTATGGGGGCCCCAGTCAACAATGGACCCTAGACAGCTTCCTAGGTCACCTACTGCTGTATCCCATGCTGATCCTTCCATATCTCTGCCATCAATTCCTAGCCAGGCCAATATGTGACATTGATAAATGCTTACTATATATGTACTATCACAAAATGGTCTCATGGATAAGAAGTCTTTAGTGCAACAAGCAACAAGATGCAGAAGCCATTGAGATAAATTCCTTTAGACAGTAATATGCGATGTCATGCAAATCTAACATGGTGTGCACTGATGAATCTGAATAGCATAAGGGAGAGAAATGACTATGTTATATTTATCTGCGAAGCTGCGTCTGAAACATAAAGTTTTATTATCATATGTGAGTGCCTTTTCAAAATGACCTTACATGTCTGCATGATATAAATTTACACATACCTGATTAGTGTCATTAGGACCAAATTTTTATGGATACATCACTGATGTGGATAGATAAATACAACAGTAAAGATTAGGGGCATAATGGGGTGCAGCCATTAGTATTGCTGCCTCACAGAACTTAGTATTCCTATTCAGTTTGTGGCTGGGGAGCCTTTTATGTGGTGTCTGCATGTCCTCCCTGTGTTCACATGGGTTTTTGCTACATTCTTCTGTTTCCCTGAAGTATAGTGACAGGTAAACTGACAATCCTCCAAATTGCCCACTGCATCATGCATGCTGTGTGTGTGTGTGTGTGTGTGTGTGTGTGTGTGTGTGTGTGTGTGTGTGTGTGTGTGTGTGTGTGTGTGCATATGTGTCTCTGCCTGTGTGCACACATTATGTGTTTGACAGGTGTCTCATTCAAAAATTTCTTCCTTGCATCCATTGTTTGCTGTGAGGGGCTCCAGTCTCCCTCAAAACCCTGCAGGTGATATAGCAAGGACTGTTATATGAATAAATACCATTTTTTTCTGGATCCTATGCAGCATTTTGTTAGCATATCGGTTCTTTATTATGGTACTTCTAATAACAGTGAAGGGTTAGTTTAATGTCTTGCTAGTTGTTAACATGTGGAGTATACTAACAAAATTAAGATCAAGTATCCAATATTTTCTGTCATTTCATTCTGTAAGAAAATATATAGCCAGGAGCCTTGAACCTTCTCTAAACAATAAGTTATGTATCAATAATATCCTCTTCTGTTGAGACTGAGGCCTTAAAAAGGACTGCAGGCCCTGAAATAATAAGCAAGTTAGGACACAACCTTATCCTCTCTTCACAGTAATCTTAATTCCTATAATTTACATTTAGGCCTAACCTCTCTATCATTAACTCAGCCATGCACTGTATATCACCTGCTTTTGAACAGAGACGCAGTCTCTTGAATGATGGTTTGTGAAGAACATTAATTCTACCCTGTCCCTATTTAATGAATAGGGAAGTGTCTCTGAAATTACTTCCATGCCTTCTCATACTATACGTGTCTAACGGTGCCCTCCCTGTATCTCTTAGGTTCATTTTAATTAAGGTGACCAGTAAATTGATTGAAATTCTGCCAGAAGACAGACTGCTTAATTACTCTGCCTTTAGTGTTAAGAAAAATAGTTTAGCCTGGTTGAATACCAAGAAAGCAGTATGCTGAAAGGCATCATGTTGCTTGATGCTAATTTATGGGAATGGGGGACATGACAAGTGATCGTTCTGATTAAGGAATGTGCTGGGAGAGGTCAGTAAGCTGTATATCTAGACATTGGTAATGTTTTCAATGGTATGATGCAGAAAAACTTATTAGGAAACTTGACTATACTGAATATAGGAAACAAAGTGATAAATTAGGTTCACAGCTGGTCACAGATAACCTGAAGAAAGTGGTAAATGACAGATTAAGGGACAGTCAAGTTCAATTTTATGAGTATTCTATTGGCTTTAAAGGGATACTGCATTTCTGCATTTATTATGTGACATGCTGTCAGTTTGATGGTATTGGAAAGTACTTTGATACAGAAACATGTTTCTGTATTTCTGTGTAGAACTTACATCAGTCAGCAAATATTCCTTGGATGTAACGAAAATAATTTTACCTCTGAGTGACCTTAGGCAGCTAACTGGAGGTTCTGATACCTACCTAGCAATGCAGCATAACCTGTGTGTCTTTGTTCCTGAAAGTAATTTGAAAATCGAAATGAAGAATCTCTGTCTAGTGGCTGGAAGATACTAACTGAAAGAAAATGCCTTGAAATGCAAGCTTTCTAGATTACAGTACCGAGTGACCTGCATATTAACCAGTCTATGACTGTGGCCATTTTTCATTTCTGTGAATTCTACAAATGCTATCAGAGGGAGAAAAAGTTACCAAATTGCACATACTTGTTAATTTCGGCAAGAAATGCCACAGTGATGAGCATGTCAGGTAAAATGTGAAATTTTATACCTTTTATGTTGGCTGTCAGGGAGGTATTTTTTAACTTTGTAAAAAACTACTTTTAGCTGGTCTGTTATGATTGTCAAAATAAGACCTTCATATTTTATGAGATAAAACTGCAGTTCAAGAACTGAATGTAACTATTAAGGCAAGAAATGGAATCTGAAATCAGCAGACAAATGGACTTTACTGAAAAGATACTCTGAATGTGCTTTGGTCAGCAGAATTACGCTGACACAATCAATACTCTAGAACCAAGTCTCACTGACAGTCCCTTATTAGTTTCTCAGAGTGCAGAATTACTTTTTGTAAGCTTCTGTAGCGCTTGAGCATCTTGCTTGCTGACTGAAAAAATTTGGTCTTAAACACTTTCAAAACAAAAGGGCAATTTTAACACGTTTAATGTGTATATTTAATTAGGGCAGGAAAATAAGCAAAACATGAAAGTTTATAAATATTCCACTGAATTTTCTGACTGTGCTTTTAATGCATGCATTCTATATATTATTGTAATGTTACTATTTTTCTTTCAGTAAATGCTTTGACTTTTTTAATCACGCTCTAAAGCTGTTTATTTTTGTGGGTATTGTAAACCCTACCCGCGGTGGTGGTGCTGCGGTAGCGTTGTCGCCTCACATTAAGACGCTGTCCGGTTCGATTTTCAGCTAGAGTGTCTTCTGTGTGGAGACATGCGTGAATGGGCATACCTTCGTTGAAGGTTGTGCGTCAGGGCTGGTAACTCGGCACGTAAAAATCAACTACCAATCATTAGCGGACCGGAGTTCCGCTGTGGCGACCCCTAACCAGGAAAAGCCGAAAGACACAGATTGTAAACCCTAGCAAATAATTATATTGCTGGTAGTGTGTGACCAAGCAAAGAACAACTTATGTCCAACTAGAGAATTATGGACTAGACTGTGTTCTCATTGGGCTATATTTGTACTGATTAAGCTAACAATGAGGTATTAATAAAAAAGTATGCATGAATGAATGGAAAGCATTTTGAATGACAGGGCTTGTAAATGTAACTGTTTGCAGATGACCAGTGTAGTGTCAGTGGCACAACAGTTAGCACATTCGCTTTTGATACAAAAGACTGCGGGTTCTCTTCCAACACCAGGTATATGGATTGCTGACACTGCAGTTCAGCATAAGGGGGATGCGGCACTCCAGAGTGTGTTATCCTTTGGATGAGACATTAAACCATGGTTCCATCTGCCTGAGTTGGTCATAGCTCAGGTAGATGTAAAAGATCCCATAGCACTTATTGAAAAAAGTTGAAGATCCCCAATGACCTGGCCAAATTTTTCCTAGCTGTATAAATGCCACCTTGGGTCTTCCCTGAAAAGAGGCTACTAGCCTAGTGGGACTAAGATAAACAAATAAGTAAATAAATAAATAAAAAATAAAAAAAAAAGAACAAAATGGTGTGACAGATAGAAGGTACCTCAATGCAGAGTAACAACCTCAAAGGTATACAAACAAAACCTGTGACCCACACAGGAGAAGACAAAAGTTTGTATGTTGGTATAAGTGTGTACACAACAAACAGCACAGAAAATCAATATATATATATATATATATATATATATATATATATATATATATACATACTGAGCAGTGGCATGTATATTTAAGATACCTGGACGATGTGCTTATAGTGTGGAAGAATAAGAGTGGTGAAATTGAAGTTTTTGCAGAATATATTAACACGATCTGTCCATATTTTAAATTTACACACAAAAGTTCTATGGATAGGATTGAATACTTAGATGTATTGTTGTTTAAAAATTGCCAAGAAAAAAGTTTTGGATCTAGATTATTCAGAAAACCCACTTTCTCCAATACTTTTTTTAGATTTCCAAAGTCATCATCCACACTACATAAAAGAGAATTTAGTTAAAGGCCAGATGACAAGAGCGGCACGAATGTGCTCAGATGTGGAAAATTTTAAGCATGAATTAGATTTACTTTATAGAAATTTTTCAGAAAGAGGATACCCTTCCCATTAACTGGCAGAATATAGTAAACACATGTTGGAAGGATGGGGAACTAAATATATACCACTTTTAGGTAGAGGGTTATTGGAACATTGCCATAACCACAAGGATTCAAACCCCAATCTTGTCAACTCTATGGTTATTTATTATAGAGAGATAAGAAAAATTATCTCTAGAAATTGGGTTATGTTTAAGAACAACACAGATATATGGAACACTTTGGGGGATGAACCACTTTTTGTACACAAGACTGAACCCAGCTTAAAATTTTGGTTAGAACACCCACTAACGCACAAAAGGAAAGGTACTTCCAAATGTGGTGCATGTAAGTACTGTAGTTTCATATTTGAAGAGGCCAGTGTGACAGTAGGCCAACCATCACAACAAATGAAACTAGATACAGGGAATTATGAAAGTACAGGATTAGTATATTTGGCTGTTTGTACAAATAGTAGACATTACTATGGAGGAAAATGGAGAGAAGTCTCCGGAAGAGAATTTACGAACACAACTACGCTATTCAACATAAAAATTTGAACAACACCCTGCCCAAACACAGTATTAGTTGTCCTTCTTTTAAAAAGTTTCATTTCGGTATCCTAGAATTAGTGAAGAAAAGGCCGAGGGGGGTTTGGGAGAATGAATTGGCACTTAGGGAGTTAAACTGGCAGCTTAGGTTAAATGCAACCAAGCTGTCAGGGTTAAATGCATCAGAGAATCTTATACCTGTTTTGAAAGAGAGGGCTTGTGATATATGAACTCCCACCTAAATTACATTACATTTAAAATATGAACAGAGAATATATATACATTTTTGTATTAGAGTTCACGTAAGTGGACAAATGTATATGCATTACTTTACTGTTTTCAGCCATATATTTTTATTACTTATTACTATTTTGAGATTCAAAGGTGATTTTTTTAAAAAAAGCTTTTTAGAAAAAGATTTATTTAGAACATGCATTTTTATTTTATTTAACTCAGAATTAAATTGTTTTATAATAAAGCAGAGTTTTTATATGGATATATATTTTTAGATTATGTCACAAAAGATGACAGAGAACTAATGGTTAATAGTAGGTCATGTGATTAATCAATTGTGTTTATAAGCATTGGGCTGTTTAGATTTTTTTGTTCTGAAGAAGTCCCTTATGTAATAGGGATGAAAGCACTTAACTTTCAATAAATCATTCTTGTTTTTATGGTTGTAGTGCATGCCTTGGATTTAACCACAACGGGAAGTTTTTTGTTTATGAGTTGTGTTGGCTTCCTGGGTCAGCGCTACTGGTTTTTCTTGTGTATGTATGTATGTATGAGTAGTGTGAGAGAGAGTAAGAGCGACTGAGGTTTCCCCTGGCAGGAGCATCATCAGAGATTTCCATACCTCTTGACTATACCTCTCAAACTCTTAGCACAAGAAATCTGGACAAAGACACAAATAATGAGGGAACAAAGCACCGAAAATAGGGATGAATTTTAAATACTGCACTTATAAGTTTAGAAAGTTGCTGCAATAATAGGGTTTCCATTAGCATGCATTTTTTGAAGCAGAGGTGTGCATGCAAGTGATTGAGATGAGTACTATCAGCACCTTTCAGATAAAGAAATCTCGATAACGCCTAAAATAAAGGGGGAACAAAGGCTCTAAAACAGAAACACATTTTAATTATTGCTGTTATAAATTTACAAAGTTGCTTAAGTAAAGGATTTGTGTTAGCATGAATTTTCTGAAGTAAATAAAAGGCTGAGACTCAAATGTATGTCATTATTTAATACTTTTATGTCCAATGATGGCCAACGAGCCAAACGATTTAAGAGTAAGGGACCAAAAAATAAATACCTGCTTATTTTTTCAAAGTGTTATATTTTCAATGTAAAATGCTTCTTCCAAAACCATTAACATATACTATAGCAAGTTTGAAACATTAGTCAGAGGACCTATTTTACATCAAAAATATATTTAAAAAATATAATAATAAAAAATAAGTAAGTAAAGCACAGCAATTTTACAGAGAGCCCATTTTCTAAGAGCAATAATGCCTGACAGGGTGTTTGTTAATGTGAAATGAATGGCCTTCCAGGGGTGTAGAGGCCCTCTGCCAGTGGTGTCGGGCCTCATAAATTACACAGTAACACACACCCTGCCGGGCATTACTGATTGCTTAAAGTCTCATACAAAATATCTGACTCGTTGAGCACTGAGGCTGGGCAAGCTGCTCCCATATGTGTACTCCTTCCCATACTGATATACTGCCTCACTTTAATTGCACTGCTCATTGTGAACAATGCTGCTCTTATTCAAGTGGCCCTAATACAATGCTTATGCACCACTCAGTTACCTCCTCTTACAGATACACCTTCTTTATTGCTCAATATACTCCTCTACAAAACATTAAATCATGGCTACTGTCCACCACTCCTCATCAGGCTGCAGTTTAGAAACCAAAGCTATACTCTTAGAAATAATGACAGTATTCTGTTATACAGGTCCCCATTCACATTTGGTATGTTTGAAAGATCATTCTCTAAAATGGTGCTAGCTGTTTGGAACAATTTCCCAGAGTCATCTTCAACCCCCTTTATCCTCATTTTCTAGCTGTGGTCAAAATATCACATCAACTCTCGATGCCGCTCTATATTCAATGCCACTCTCCTATCTTCTAAATAAGTCATCCCTGACTGTCAGAGGTCTTCTCTCATGCACTCCATCCATCTCTTTGCTGGATGTTCTAATTTCTCTATGTCTTTTTCCTGTCTCTCCCAAATTCTTCTGCTTTCCTGCACATGTACCAGAACCACCGTAATCTGTTCTCTTTGACCTCCTCTGCAAATGGAGTTACTGTGGCTTCTGCTGTGATGTCATCATTTCTTCACTTGCCCTCAGTGTGTATCCTGCCATCCATCTCAGGAACTTCATCTCCATCACCTCTAGCTCCCTCAACTGCTCTCCTTTTACTGCCCAGATTTCTGTAGCATACAAAAGTACTGGTTGCACCACCATGTTATACACCTTACTTTTCAACTTCTTTGGAATTCTTCTGTCACATGCTAGACCTGACAATTTGAGTCAACTGGGTACAGTCCCTCTGATTATAGCTTTGATCTCCTCATTTAGACTTCCCTTCCTCTCAGTCACCCCCTCAGATACTTGAAACTGTTAGCCTTTTTCAATGTTTCCCTTCTATCTCAATTTTCAGCTTCTTCTGATTTCCTTGTTCACTGCCATGACAACTGTTTTTTGATACACATTTTCATCCCATGTGACTTCTGTTTTGCATTTCATCCCCTTATCATTTGCAGATGGTCCTGTTCAGACTCTGCTTGTAATGGCACATTGTCTGCATACAAGAGCTTTTTCAATCTGTCCTCTCTAAGCTGTTTGCTAATGTAGTTCATCATCAGTATGAACAGCAGTGGGCTCTGAGCTGAACCCTGATGTACCCCTACTCCCACTGGGAACCCTTCTGTGAATATGACACTGTTTGTTCTTGTACTACTGGGTCCTTGTACATAGCACTTAGTAAGTTTATCTATGTATTATTTTCTTATGTGTAATATTAGTTTTTCTCTAAAGGTGGTGTAATTGTGAACATGTCTTATTCCAAGTTCCAAGCAGCAGATCTACGTTTGAAAAGTCCTTTCACCAACAGATAGGCTAAATTTAGTTCTTTTTTTCAACACCTTTATTAACATCACATATGATATAGTGACATGAATACATATTTGATTGCAAAAGAAAATACAAACCATTGCAGCAAGTTTTTTTGAGTTTTTTTTGCATTATACATTTAATAGTTTCTTTCTTAATTATTAATCAACTTAAAATTACACAGAGCGCTCAAGTTTTACCTTACATGAAATGTCATCCCTTCTCTGGATCATTATTCTGTATGAATTATTCCCATATATTAAATGTATTTCTATGTAGTTTGCTCATTCCCTTTTTTAAAGATTCCACCTCCAGTTCTTTTATCTCCTTTAAAACAATCAATAATTCTGTTACAATTAGTTTAGTTTAGTTTTTGATTTCCATTTTCTAGTAATTATATTTTTGGCAGCCAACATCATCAAGGGTCTTACTATTTCTAGGCAATTCAGTTTCTATATTCCATTTCAGGAGAGTTATTTCCTTAATTACAACAACTTATTCCCCCAACATTTCTGATAAAGCAGCCTGTACGGAATTTCTAAAATCTCTCAACACATTCCCAAAAAATATATTTCCAAGTACTCTTCTCTTTCCCATCACAACTCTAGCAATTGCTGTCTACCTGTTGAATATTATCTGATGTCTACTTGCGGTAGAAAATACCTATGCGAACACTTCCACGACACAAACTTAAACTGTTTAAATTTTGATACATACTTGGGAGACATACACATATCCTCCTATAGTTTATTTGTGTACATTTCCCAGTCTTTTCTAACTTCTTCTGATTTATTCTTACAGTTATCATTATTTTTTATGTTCTACTAATTATCCCTTTTTTAACTACAGCTTGAATTCTATAATGAAATACAGACTCAACCAGAGCTGGTCTTCTATCAACACTTCCCTATCCCTTTCTCACTGCTTAAACTCTGTTATCAGTCACTGGTAAGGAAGGCATTCTTTAACCTGTAGTTCAAACTTCTGTTTGGCCTCATCCCACTCTATGACTTTTCCCTCCCTAGTTATTTACTCCTAATACCTTGGTTGCTTTTCTTATTTTCTCCAATAAATTTCAGGTCTCACGTGCCTATTTTCTGTGCTCCTACCTGTAGTCATCCCTATTGGTAAAATCTCCTATCTTCATTCCCCTGTTGGCTTAGTCCTCAAAATATTTTCTGCTATTTTGTAACTGTTCTTCTTCTTAAAGGCCTGTATCCAAAATCATATTCTTTCCTTATTTCGTGAACTCCCCTCCGATTTTAACATAATTTATTTCTACTTTGATTTGTAGCTTTTTGCTTGTGTTATTGTATATGAGTCTTAACTGTGTAGCTCTAATGTATCACTTCATATCTGGTAATCCTAAACCACCTTGTTATATGGGAAGGGACAACTTACCCCACTTTTAATTCTTGACTTCTCTCCCTCTCAAATAAATTACTACAGTTCTTTATGGATTATGGTCCACAGCTTCCCTCCATCTCTCCATTCACTGGGCATCATATATGAGCCCTAACATGCTCAGCCTAAGGTTCCTGGACTTTATTAACACAAATGCTTTGGAACAGATAGTCGGCACCCCTACAAGGGACTCAAATATCCTTGACCTAGTGCTCACCAACACAAGAGATCACTGTATCAGCCCATGTGTGGGCCCTCCCTGGTAAGGTCAGATCACAAATCTGTTTCATTCGAAGTAACAATCACAGCTGATGCCTCTCTGGAGCTAAAAAGGATACAACATTTCTCCAAAGCAAACTGCAAACTATAGCCCCCTATGTGATGGCATAAATAGTTCCAAACCCATGCTCACCACCAGCAGCAGTGACTCCCATACTGAGGAGTACACTAATGCCTTGTATAAATAACTAAACAACTGTATAGACTCAGCCATACCTGAATGGATTAAATCATGACCCTCACGTAAAAACAGACCACCCTGGGGGGCATCCAACATAAATTGGTTATACAACAAGCAGTCCTGGGTCCTCTCTTGTTTGGTATCTACTTTTCTGAAGTACAGGCTAACACAGAAGGTCTTTGGCTAATGACACTCGCTGATGCCTGCAAACTAGGAGCCATAATCGAAACTCCTAACGATGTGGACATCCTACAAAAGGGCCTCACTGAGACAGATGCCTGGTGTCAAAGCCATGGCCTCAAGCTCAATGCCAAAAAGTGCATTGTCATCCATTTTAGTAAAAATTCTGTATCCATGAGCTACCACATAGGTGGTAGTCTACTTAACACCGAAAGTGTGATAAGAGACCTTGGGACACAGGTGGGCAGTAGTCTCTCCTTTGATAATCACATCACCACAGTAGTCAGGAAATCCTTCTACAGACACATCTCATCTCAAAATGTTTCTCATCCAGGAAAAAAGAGGTCATTGTTCCCCTGTACTCATCACTCATTAGAACCATTATAGAGAACAACGTCCCTTTTGGTATGTACCTCACAAGACATCTACAACAACTGGAAGGGCTGCAGAAATACCTCACGAAGAGGATTACTGGCCTCAAACAGATGCCCTACGCAGACTGTCTCAAAAAACTCCAGCTTTACTCTGTGGCATATCGCCTACTTAGAGGCGATATCTGCCTAACATACAAAGCTATGTCAAAACCAAAGCTGTTGGACATGCTCCACTTAAAGAAATCCCAATCCCTCCAAACTACATGCTCTAGGGACCTAAACCTTGTCACTGCAATAAACAGAACATGCTGTAGGGATAGATTCATGTCCCAGAGACTTCCCATACTCTAGAACAAACTACCCATCTATATCAGACAAAGCTCCTCATTAGCACTCTTCAAGAAAAATCTTGATGATTGGATGGGAAATAGGAAATTCACCCCAGGGATCACCTCTGTGGCTCTACTCGACAGGGGCACAGGAACATAATTTTCTTGGGTGGTGAAAGCTAGGGTACCTTTTTTGGCTAGGCTTATATAGGTTCTAGGGCCAATAGCCTAGTACCTACCTATGAAGCTATTAAACTACTGACTAAGAACAAGAAAGAAAGATCTCAACAGAGGAAAAATGCCCTCCACACCTTGAATAAGCAATTTAGACATCTTGTTAAGTCCTCCAAAGCTAACTATGAAATCAAATTAGCATCCCTGGCTAAAGATAATTACAAGATATTCTGTAACTACATCTGAAATCTTAAAGGGAAGGCTCACATTTGCACCAAACTAGTAGTGGATGGTACCACTCTGATGGAACTTGTGAAAATTGCCAACCTGCTAGCAAACAGGTTAGAGAAACCTTCACTCCACTGTCTCCACCATCATACCTCAAAATATACCCAACATCAGTCTTCTACCTAGTATCTCCAATGAGCAGGTCAAAACTGCCCTCTCCAAGGCCAAAAATACAGCCTCTATGGGACCGGATAACATCCCAGGCTGCTTACTAAATGGTGTAAAACAGGACCTGGTGGAACCATTGGCTGCTCTCTTCAATCACATTCTAAATTCTGGCATTGTCCCACCCGAATAGAAAACTGCAACTGTGATCCCTTTGCTCAAAGGGGGTCCCTCAATCGACCCAGGGAATTATAGACCAGTAAGCCTAACCAGCCTTAGCTGTAAGGATATGGAAATAATAATCTTGGACCTAATCAACAAGGGTATAAGGAGGCCTTCAAACTCTTGACCCGACCCAATTTGATTTTGTTAAAGGCAGATCATGCTTGTTAAACCTGGTGGACTTCTTGGAAAATGTCACCAAATCCTTGGATGAAGGCAAAACTGTTCATACTGCCTATCTCAACTTTACACTATTGCCCACTCAGGCATCATCAATAAACTCACCAAGCTGGGGATAAACCCATATATGATTAAAAGGGTAGCCAACTGGTTCACCAACAGAATAACATGCAGTCAAAGTAGGGGATTCCACCTTTACCAGCAGACCTGTTGTTAGTGATGTTCCACAAGGATCTGTGCTAGGTCCACTTCTGTTTGGAATCTAATTCTCAGAAGTTCAGGTGAAAATAGAAGGCTTGTGGCTTCCCAAGTTTGTCGATGACTGCAAACTGAGTGCAGTCATCGAAACCCAAAATTATGTCACTGTACTACAAAAATGACTTACACAGACAAATGACTGGTGCTAAAGCCACAAACTCAAACTTAACGCAAAAAATACATTATCATCCCCTTCAGTAAAGGTGAAGTCCCAGCAAATTACAACATTAACAATACCCCCATAAGTTTAAACCCACTGGTGAGAGACTTGGGAACACAGGTTGATAGCAGCCTCATCTTCAATGTGTCCACAGTGGTGAGGAAGGCCTTCTATGCTGCATATCTCATAATTAAGAGAACAGAATCCAAAATGAAGGAGGTTATAACTCCTCTGTACTCATCTGTCATCAGACCAGTAACAGAGTACATTGATTCCTTCTGTATGTACCTTGCCAGACACCTGCAGCAGCTGGAGAAACCTCAGAGGTTGCCCACCAAGAAAATTCAAGGCCTTCATCACATGACTTACACAGACAGACTGAAGGCACTGTCACTATACTCTGCATCATACAGACTGCTTAGAGGCAACTTATGTCTGGCCTACACAGGAGTCTCGGACCCTGCCTTAATAGAAATGCTGCACATCTGCAGATATAATGGGACAAGTCTCACTCCCTCTAGAAACCTTAACCTAGCCTGCAATATAAACAGGACTTGCTGAAGAGACAGATATGTCTCCCGGAGGCTGCCACTACTCAGGAACAAACTCCCAATTCAAGTTAAACAAAGTTCCTCAATGACCCTATTTAAGCATAACTTGGAAAATTGGATGGGAAACTGTAAACACACCCTGGGGGTTTCAACTATGTCCCTCAAACTCACCCTGGGGGTTTCAACTATGTCCCTCAAACTCACAATGGGGGTTTCAACTATGTCCCTCAAACTCACACTGGGGGTTTCAACTATGTCCCTCTTGGATAGGGGCAGTCAATGCTGATCATACATCTGCACGCTAATATCCACCCATCTCTAACCTTTCTCCTAACTTCAGTGAAACACCACCTTCCTCCTAATCTCTCTCCCGTTCAACTCTGCAAGCCATTTTACCTAATTCTCTGCCTCTAACCTTCATTGTTATAAAATCACTTCATACTACCTGCTCTTCTCCCACTCTCAGCCAGATTAATCTGTACTGATGTATAGCTTTCAACAGTAGAATGACTAAGCTTAGAAACCCATACTACCCACCTTTTACTACACAGTAACCACTATTCATTGCCTTGCAAATTTTAATTGTATTATTTCTTTATACTCTGCACTGTACCTTAATAAGTGCTGATATGTATAAACTAATTACCATGTTAACCTGCTTTTATATATATATATATATATATATATATATATATATATATATATATATATATATACTTACATTTGTAGGTACTGTATGTATTAATGTATCTACTGTAGGTATCAATGTTTCTATTAACTGTAGAGCTTTTCTCCCTGGGTCTCCACTGAAAAAGGGCTCTGTCTCAGCTGGACCAACCCAGTCAACAAATGTCAAATAAATAAATAAATAAATATAATCTATTTCTCTCATTTTATGAGAGAAACAAGGGTAAAACATAGCTATGCTTGTAAAGGCCCTAGGGCTAATAGCCTAGTAACTTTTTATGATCCTATGACTGATTTGTATACAGCATTTTAACAGAAAGAAGCAACAAGTTGTCCAGGACACCACAAACCAACTTTAATAAACAGAAGCTTTTAGAATGATGCAACAAGCTTTCATGGTAAAATGTTTTTTTCTAATGTTATAAATACATATAGCTCTCACTAGATATATGTAAAAAACATTCCCTTATTGATTATATGTTTACATAAAGCTTTGTTTAAAAAAGGAATGTTTTTTGTTGGGCAGAAAATGAACCATCTATACTTTCGTCATTTGACACTCTTTCATCACTATGTGATAATGATGCATTTAATGGAATGTTTTCTAATGAAAGCTTGTTGTATCATTCTAAAAGCCTGTGCTTATTAATGTAGGTCTGTGGTATCCTGGATGACTTGTTCCTTCTTTCTAACATTAAAGGGACTAGAATTTTTCTTCACTGCTTGTACCATACTATCTATATCCATTGTTAATATTTTCCAACTTCTCCAGTTTTGTATTATCTTTTAAGTCTCTTTCCACATATCCTTAGCTGACATAATATAATCCTGTTTATTCCAAACACCTAAATTCTACATTTTATCACATCCCCATAAATATGTGCATTACTGAATCAATTCGTGTGTGGGAACATAGTTTACTGATATAGCCTTTGTTTTATACTGTTTTATTTTATATACTGAAAAAATCTTATAAGTGTTTCAAAATGTTCCACAGCACTGATATATCATTGATTGGATTTACCAAGTACAAAATAAGATCATCTGCAAATAAGGCAAATTTTTCTTAACTATCATACCCATTATGCCCTTTAATTTGGGTCACTAAACATAAGGCAAATGCTAAATGGGGAAAAACGATGCTCATAACTGGTTCCTCTGTTTAAACACAACTTGCCAAAGAGGGACATTCCCACCTTAATTCTTGCCTCTGGCCCTTCATATATCTTCCTAATTAACTAAATTTGTGTATTTGGAGAACTATTTTCTAGGCAATAGTATAACACAGTAAGCTTAGGGTTAAGCTTTTAAACAGTTTAGAGCTAAGTGGGAAGCACTGATCTGAGCTGATTATTTTATAGTGAAGTGAGTTTAGCAAGAAGCTGTTGGCATGGACTTTGTATTAACGATACAGTAATAATGTAAATTAGGTATGTTGTAATTGGGAGGCTGGCAAAACTAAGGGAACAAGAGGTCTAGGTCATTTAAACATGCATACTCAGGGGATTATAATGTTTTATTTGTGGTTGTAGTGAAAAAGAATGATGGATAGATGGTTTGTCTATTACCTGATATGGCATCATTCATCCAGTTGTTTGATAAAATATGCTGAGGCAGATTCTAGTGGCAGTTGAGGAAACAGTAATATAGTCTTTGAAAGTTTTTTGCATCTTTAAGGTTGCTTAGATGGTGATTGTTATTAGAAAGAAGTTTTATTGATTCTAGCTATTTTTCTACTTCCAGTAAAGTTTTCTCCAGAATTATTTTAGGTAACTTTAGAGTTGTGCTTAACATGTTGTGGAATACACTGGTTTTGATAATTTTACTTCAATTTCACAATCGTTTTGTGTTTGGTATATGGTACTGTAACCTGGACATTAGCTGTGCTCCATGTGTGACATTTTTATTAACTGTTGTGTAATTTGTTTTGTTAACCATATATATTCAGATCCTTTTCATAGTTTTGTGACTAAGTAAATGTTGACCTCTGTTTTATTAAGATTGATAGGAAAAAAAGGATAATTCCCCTTTTGGTGTCTTGGCATAATGGCATTTATTTCCATTCTATGTAGGTCATGAAGGAAACCAAGTTATTTTACGGAATGAGAAATGTCTGCTGGTAATGATATTTGGAGGCATGTTGGTAAGCAGAGACTTGGGACAGATGTCATCAGTAATGTGATCCCAGTACAACATGATGATTCAATACACTGAGGTAACAGGGCCATGGCCTTTATGAACTTCTTCATGTCCCCTGAATTTTAATTAAGATGATTAAAATACAGTGAATTCTGCATTTTTGTGTGGACAGTTTTCTAGTTTTTTTTTGTGAAAGGAATAATAACTCATCTGCCAAATACAGAAACACTGAGGACTATCTGTTCCTCATGCCAGAAGGGGAATCACTAGAAAGCTGTAGCAGAAATAAAACAAAAGCCATTGTGTCACCAATTAAATCCATTAACTACATGTATAATTTCTCCAATACCTTCCATTACCTAAAAGCAATTCTTAGGTACTGTATTTTTTTAAATTGCCACCTTTGGTGATTATAAATGGTAAAGAATTAAGCACAGTGAATCTAATGGTGTTAGACTAGGGTACCTCACATTCTTCTCATTATTCAAAGGAGTACTAGAACTTTTCTGAATTTAAATAAAAATATTATGAGATCTATTGGGTCCCCATTACGTTATCGAAAATGCATTCTATCGAATGCGTTTTCACCGAACTGTAAATAGTGAACGAGCAAAATAGCGAAGCGGCTTTTCAAAGAATTCTTTCCCTGGGAAAGAAGTTGCTTGGCCACTTCGTTACTTTGCCATGTTTTGTACTGTAGTGTGGTCTTGGAGTGCGGTCTCACAGATTCCCGTTTGGCTCCCGAACGTAAATGTGCAATAGTTACTGACCTTAGGGTTAGGGTGCAGGTTAAGGTAAGTGCATATCTAGTAATGTATTTAGCATACACTTTAGGGTTAGAAGTAGGGTTTAGTTAAGTGTATATATGTTTACTTTTTGTGAGGGGGGATAGAAGTAGGGTTAAGTTAGGTGAATATATGTTTTCAATTGTTTACTTTTTTTGGGGGTTAGAAGTAGGGTTAGGGTATCTGTGTATGTGTTTTAACTGTTTACTTTTTTTTTTTTTTTTGATGAAACAGCGATTTCTTTCCCTCGGAAAGAAATCATGTTCTGAGCTGTCGATATTTTTAGCTTTCAGTGAAATGGGGTCGATCATTCATCGTTCGCTGTTTTCAGAGTTCAATGACGTGATATAGACCCGATCTATCGAATCACTTGGAGAATTTCTGAACAAAAATGTTATATTTCTGCAAATTATTTGACATCAATAATTATAGCAGTTGATTTTTTTTTTATTTCCTGATAAAGTTAAAATAAATGCAAGGATATAGAATAAATCAGCACAAACCTTTTCAATTGCAAAAGATCTGTCATAGAAGCTGTTATATCTGAAGATCCCATCCAATCAATTATAATAAATACTTTGTTCTAATAAAATGTGAATGGGCAAAGTACCCAGTTCTGATAAAATGTCAAATAAGGACATTCGAAATGCTGTTCCTCCCCAGATGGCATTTTTTTAAAAAAGTTATTTGACCAAATTACTCAGTTCTCAACAAAGAAAATAAATTATTGAAAACTGGTTGGGAAGTACAACATGCTGACTTAATGTATCAATATAGACTGTTGTGGTAAAACTGCTGAATCCTGGAGTTTATACAATGGCCTATCTCCTGACCAATACTCGGATATGAAATTCATTCTGGATAGCAGAAACAAAAATGAAATAATGAATTCAGTGAGCTACCCCTTTATAATAAAGTTAATTTAATAACATCAGAAATTAGTTCAAGTTTCAAGTTTAGATCTAACAAGAGCAGTAGTCTATGCTGCAAATATCTCAAGAAGTAAAAAACATTTATTAATACCATAACTATTTGTCCAGTTTATTTAATGCAAACTATCCTTGATAATTTTGAGTTCAGAACTATCTCACAGAATTGCATAAATTTAAAAATGAATAATTAGGTGATAAGTCTATAACAGACCAGAATCTCATAAACTGTCTCTCTCTGAATATGTATATATATATATATATATATATATATATATATATATATATATATATATATATATATACACATACATATATAAAATAAACTTCTTAATGGAAAAACTATGTGGTATATTAAAATGTACAAAAATGCTGTCAAGAACCTAACTTTCCATTTTACAGAAACACTCCCATACAGCTTAAAAGAATGGCATAAACAGATAAACTGTAGTCTTACAATAGACAGAATGGAAACTCAAATGGCTGAAAAATTAAACAAAAAGACTTAAATCCCCAAGAAGACTCTCTCTCTCTCTCTCTCTCTATATATATATATATATATATAAATATAAAATATGGGTTCCATTGGTTTCATTGTGGCACACATTTTTTGTTTTCTACTGGTTTTGTTAATTTTGGCCATTGGTGAAAGTGGTTGCCTTACATTAAAGCTGAACTGCAGTATTCAAATGTAATGCAGTTAACAGAGTTTCCTTTTTCTCTACAGTTGTGTGGCAGTGGAGTTAGTACTGTTGGGGGGTAGATAACAGAAAAGGCTTAAAAGCTTAAACAAACTTAAAATCTTAGTTTTCAGTTGTTGTGTGTGATCACAAATGTAACTAGTTTGTTTACATTTGTGATCACTGTAGGTAAATGTTGCTGTGTTTCATTTATTAAAATCACCAATGAACTTGTTTAACAGATAGACTGTTGATCGAAGTTCATTGGTGATCTAAAGGAATATACTCATCCATACATGTAAATTAATTACAAACATGCATGCAGACAGACAGAAACACACACACACATACATTCACACTCACACACACAGTTATCCTTAAAAGTTAAATATAACAGAAGGCTAATATATAACCCTGAGTGTTGCCAGGAAGATAAGTAGTGAGAACATGATTTCATTGTTGGTGGGAATGTCCTAAAATATCTAAATGTAGATCCAAAAAAACATAAAATATTAAATTTAATATTAGCTATAAACATTGCAATAGGCACGTATTCATATTTTTTAGCTTCACTCAGTTCAAACCCAGACAAAAAGTAGATTTTCCAAATTGCATGTTTCAGAATGAAAAGAATTATATGGAACTAAAGGATCCAACCAGCTGATACTATACCACTTAAATAATGGTGGAGTAATTTTTCATGCAATGCAAATGGAATGAATGCATGGTATTTTTTAGTCATTAAATGCATAAATGCATAACTATTCATGAAGCGTCTGGAAGGCAAGGGGCTGTAAGATTTATATCAGTTAAGAGAAGGTGGATAAAATATCCATACACTATTTTTTTACATTGGCGTACATACATAAATAAAAATTTACATTACAAAATTGCCATGTTTTTCATGTTATGAGAGAAAACAAAAGAGTAAATTTGATAGCTTAAAGCTTCTAAATAAACTATTTTTTGTTAGCAGTATTGCTAGTATTTTATATGTCTAAGCTGTCAAATAAATTCAATTTCCTGACAACTTTTAGGAGGAGGAGGACTGCACTTTGTTTGCAGTGTTAAAGTTTATATCTTAGCAGCCTTTCTGAAGTACGGCGGCTGCATGTGGCTTTGTTGTAAATAACTGAAAACTTGAATATTTTGGATAAGTTTAGCAGGTTTGTTTGACTGCTGCATTTCCATTTAAGGTTAATAATTTCTACTAGAGTGTATTTGTTTGAGTTTTGTATTATGCAAAGACAGTGGTTGAATATTTACTACTACTGTTTGTTGTTATATGCTTGCCTATGAGTTTTTGAACTAAAAGCCGCTCAGGCAGGTATTGTTTACAATATAGAAAGAGGCACATGATCTACAGCTAGCTAAATAAACGAATTCTTTTTATATTGGTAAGACTACCAGAATGCTTAAAGAACGTATTATGCAACATCTGGGTGACATCAGGGAAATGAAACTCTTTAATGCTTTAGCTAAGCACATATCCATTCATGAAGGGCACAAGTTTGAATTTACAGTACTGCAATTGATAACAGATAATAAGAGGGGGGTGATATTAACAATAGAGTAGAGCTAGCTGAAATGCAGTGGATAGCAAGAATGCAAGCAGATAAATCACCAGGAATTAATGCTAATATGCCTTTAAAACCTGTTCTTAAGAAACGTAGATTACATCAGTGACTTAATTGTTTTATTGATTAGTTTTTATTGGTTGTTTTATTATTACTAATATATTTAAACTTGGATGCAATGTTTGTCTGTTATATGGATCTGAAGAAGCACTTTGTGTGAAAGCGCTTATCCTGTCGTATTTTAATAAACTACTTACGCTTTTAGCTGTGGTGGTCGCTTGGAGTTTTTGGTTTTTACATTTCCACCTATATTTATATATACAGTTTTGAGTCCTCATTGTTTTTTTTGTATGCTAGGCTGTCTGCATTTTATTTGTTGCTGAAATTTGGGTATACTGGTCCTTACCTCCGTTTTATAATACTGAACTTTAATATTTTTTATAGGATCATAGGAAGTTACTAGGCTAATGACCCTAGGACCCTTACAAGCCTAGTCAAGTTAACCCTTGTTCCCAGGAGTGTCTTTTACAGGTAGACACTAAATCAGCACTTATTACCCATATCTAAGAAATACACAGGTGGAACCTCTGAGGCAACTTTACGGTTTCCCATCCAAACACCCAAATTATGCTTAAACAGTGTCAACGAGGAGCTCTGCTCAACATGGATTAGAAGTCAGTTTCACAGATGAGGTAACCTCTGTGAGATAAATTTGTCACTCCAGCAACTTCTACTGATATTACATACCAGATTAAGGTCTCTTGAACATGTGACACATGTACCATTTGTCTTGCGAATGTGTAGCATTTCCATAAAGGCAGGGTCAGATATTGCCTTATATGCAAGGCACAGGTTGCCTTTGAACATTCTGTATGACACAGAGTAAAGAGACAGTAATTTCAGTCTGTCCGCATATGACATGTGCTGGAGACCTTGAATGTTCTTTGTAAGAAACCTTTGCAGTCTCTTCAATTGCTGCAGGTGCTTAGAGAAGTACATACCAAAAGGCACATTATACTCTATTACTGGCCTGATGAAGGAAGAGTACAGGGGGTTATAACCTCCTTTTCTGAAGGCAATGTCCTTACTTATGTGGTGAGCAACATATAGTGCCCTTCTTACTGCTGTGGAGACATGGTGATCAAAGGTAAGTTTGCTATCAACCTGCCTGCCCATGTTTCTCACCATTGATTATGTGCTTAAGGTATTGCTATTTGTGGAATAGTTTTCAGGAATGTCGCCCTTGCCAAAGGGGATGATAATGCATTTTTTTTCATTGAGTGTAAGTCCATGACTTTGATACCAGTCATTAGTCTGTGGAAGTCCTTCTTGCAGGATACTGACTTTGTTAGGGGACTGAATGACTGCTCCTCATTTGCAGTCATGTGCAAACTTTGTCAGCCACAGACCTTTAGTTTTTGCCTGTACTTCAGAGAAGTATATTCCGAACAGTAGGGGCCCCAGAACAGACCACTGCGGTACACCACTAGATAATGGTCTACTGTAGGAGGTACGGTCTCCTATTTTGACTGTATGAGTTCTATCGGTGAATCAGTTTGCAACCCACCTGACAATATATGGGTTGATACCCAGCTAGGTGAGTTAATCAATAATGCCTGAGTGGGGGATAGTGTCAAATGCCTTGGCTAAGTCCAGGTAGGCCGCTTGCACAGCTTTACCTTTAACTGTCTCAAAGTCCACCTAGTTTAACAGGCATGATTTCCTTTTGATGAAGCCAAACTGGGTAGGGTCAAGTGTTTGTAGATTATTTACATCTTTGTTGAAAAGGTCCATGATAATATGCTCCATGGCCTTGCACATAAGGCTGCTAGGCTTATGGGTCTATAGTTCCCAGGGTTTGTGGATGCAACCTCTTTATGCAAAGGGATGACAGTAGTTGTTATCCATTCAGCAGGGACAAAACCTGTGCTAAGGCTGTGGTTGGACAAGGTACCCAGTGGTGTTGCTAATTCCTGTTTTAATTCATTGAGAATGAAGGCTGGGAAAAAGTCTGGTACCACTGAGGCTGTGTGTTTAACCTTGGAGAAGGCATTTAAAACTCATTTCTTGGAGATAACTGGTAGGGATGCTTTGTGTTATATGTGGCAGGGACAGGGGACTGAAGCTATCACTGAACCTGTCAGCCAGCAGGTTGGCTATATCCATGAGTTCTGTATATGCCCTACCATTGACTACAAGTTCTGTGCAAATCTGGGTTTTTACTTTCAGCTTTCAGATGTAGCTAAAGAACACCTTATGATTTTCCTTAGCTAGGGATGCTAATTTCAATTCATAAGTAGCTTTAGAGGACTTTACAAGATATCTTATTTGTCTATTTAAGTTGAGGAAGGAGTGCTTCCAGGTTTGCGACCATAACTTCCTGCTCTTAAACAGCAGTTTCTTCCTCTTATTATATAGCCTGTTAATGGCTGATGTTCACCAGGTGGGTTTGTTCTTCCTTAAGGATCTTGCTTTGGTCCTATTAGGTATGGCAGAGTTAATACAATTGTATAGATGCTCATATAAAGCATTACTGTATATCCCATCATGGGTAACCTCTCCATCAGTGGGGGAGGGGTGTGAAGCTGTTTATGCCATCACGTAAGAGGTCATAATTGGCCTTGGTGATGTTTTTCAGTCTAATTGCTTCTGGGGGGGGGGATGTTTTTGGTGTTATTGTTAACTCCAATGAGACTGATTTCTGGTCAGACTTCACCAGGGAGGGCAGCACACTTGGGGTGGTACAACAATCCTCCATGTTGGTGAGCACCAGATCCACAATGTTTGAGCTCTTCGTGGGTGTGTCAATGAGCTGATCCAAGGCACTGGAGTAAATGAAGTCCAGGAACCTTTGGGTGAGTGTATTAGTACACGTATAATTAACCCAGTCAATGGACAGGTAATTAAAGTGTGTTTGGTTGTATCTTGGTCGACTCAAGTAGATCTAGGTAGGCTAAGTTGGTGTCCTGGTTCATGGAGAAAGTCCTATTGCTGGCAATTATTTGAAGAGGGGGTCTTACCAACAGTTAATTGCACCTGGAATAATTCATGGGAGTTGCTCTGTTTAACCAGTGTTGAGGTGTATTTGTTTTTTATGAATGTTGATATACCACCTCCCTTAGTCCTCACACCTTCAGTTTGAGGTCTGAACTTGTGGAATGAATTGTAACCCATTAAGGCTGGGGTGCTTTCTGTAGCCTTAAACCAGGTCTCTGTGACTGCGCAGAGATTAGCACCTTCCAGAGTAAGGACTGCTTCCAGTGAATGCAGTTTCAGATTTAGACTCCTAGTGTTGAACAGCATAACTTGAGTTTGTTTTTACTTGGTCTTATTACACTGGAAATGTTGTCTTTATGATGCTGCCTAAAAAGGCATAATGGGGGTGGTAAGAGCCTTAGCTAGTAATGGAAATCCCAGATTTGTTTGTAATGAGGCATCATGCTAGGTGAAGGTAAAATGCTGTTTAAGGCTAGGGATATGCCCACTTGCGACACATAATCAGAGAGCTCCATTATCTCTCTTTTCATACAGTTCAATGAGGTATGTCTTCAGTCATTCACACTGACATGGACTATGACTGAGTCATAACAGTACCTGCTGTTGAGAGACTTGAATGCGTGTGTGATGTGGTGGATCCTGGCACCTGACAGACAGCTGACCGTGATCTCTTCCTTATCCAACCTGGTAAGTGGGGCATTTGTGTGTCTCACAATGGAATTGCCTATGAATAAGATGTTTGGCTTTTGTTTTGTATTAGCTGCTTGTCTGGTGAGACACTTATACATGAGCTATTATGTGTATTGTGTTTTATGTGTATTATGTGTACTGTGTATTATGTGATGCATGCTTGTGTTTGGGAGGTCTCTGATGCTTAGGTAGGTTTCTGATAAGGACCTCTGCAAATGTAGGTATGTGTGTTGCATAAAGTGTTGGTGCTGCTCAATTTGCCATTATTGATTGAGGTGGCTGGTGGTACTGATTGCTGGAATTAGGAAAGCATGTTATTTTAATCCTGTATGCATTGTGTCTTGTTGAAAATGAGAGAAAATACGTGTGTAACTACTGAGATTGTACAAAGCAGTAAGGCAATCACAATTATAGTGACAATATGTGTTTGCATACATCACATAGAGTTATAAATTTAAAATGAGTGAGATGGGTTGGAATATGCTAAGTTGGTTGGAGTCTTAATAAGCAGAGAATCTGTGTCTGCTTGGCTATGGAAGGAATGTTTAATAAAAATATATAATTCTAGACATAGGCACCAAAAGCTGTTAAAGACTGGGGGGGGGGGACACTTAGTAAACTAAAAAGATAATTTTTTTTATAACTATTTGCTACCACAACATAGGTTCACTTGGAGGACATTTTAAGTTTAGCCAATTCCCTTTTGGTGCTAGAATTAACATTTTCTGATTGGTCTTAGCTATCCCCATGGCTGATAATTTTATATTAGCCCTAATGCGAACAACTGTGATCATACCATAGATAATTTGAGGGGGCCATGTAAGGGATGCAGTATTTAGGAACTGCCTCTATCCATTAGTGGCATGAGGTGAAATTCTGGAGTACATTTTCTATTACCCATCCTTAGATCCAAGTTGCATTTTAATATGGATGGATGAGCTTTGCTTTATTTTTATGGATAGTTTGCTCCGGAACAGTGGTAGCCTCTGTGATATATATCCATCTCTCCACAACATTCAGTTTAGATACCTGGACTGAGTATTTCTGATGCCATTTGACTTGCTGATGTTCAGTAGGTCCATCTGTATTATGTCGGAGGATGCTTTGTATGCCAGACATGTTACCTCTAAGCACTCTGTAGGATACTGAGTATAGTAATAAATCTTTGAGGTGGTCCATGAAAGACCTATTGTTTAGGACTTGTATCCTTTTAGTAAGGTATCTCTGAAGGTATTCCACTTGTTGCATGGGGCTGGACAGATACATGCCAAAGTGGGCATTATACAAAATTATTGATATAATGAGAGCTTTGTAAAGGGGCCAACAACATCTCTAGATCTAGTCACAATCAATTTGTTTATAAGCTCTGCAATATAGAAAGGCTTTCTTATGACTCTGGGCACATGTTGGTCAAAAGTTAGGTCACTGTACACACATGTTCCCAAAATGCCAAACAATTGGATCAGTTCTCAGAGGGCATTGTCATGATTTTGACACCAGTTATTATTTGGTACAAACCTTCCTGCATGATGGTTAAGTCATTTGGGGATTCAATAACTTCTCCTAGCTTGCAGTCATCTCAAACTTAGCTGGCTAAAGCTCTTTGGTATTTCCTTTTACTTTTGAGATGTATATGCCAAACAGAAAAAGTCTCAGCACCGAACCCCGGGGGACTCCATTGGTGACTGGTCTCTTTCCCTGATTTGATCTCCTGCATCCTGTGAGTCAAGTTGGCAATGCAGCTGGTGATGTAAGTGTTTGCTCCTACATTATTCATCTTTTGTACTACACCTGAGTAGTTGATTGTGTAGGTCAAGGTGATGTGGTGTGAACTGTTTTACCTTCATCCATTGCTTTGGTAACAAGAGTAAAGCCTAAAATGTGCCCATGATTTTGAGCCTTTCATACTTTCCTCTGGGCTGCTTTCAAACACATTTTTAGGGCCATGCATACATGTATGCATTCCTTGATTCACCTGATTGTATTGAATTATATTCCTTGTATAATACAGCACACTTGTTAGACTTAAGTTAGAGCACATTTTAAATTTATTGTTTAAACATTTTTCCAGTAGGCAATGAAACAAAAATGCATTCACCAATAATGGCAAACCTGACATATTGAGAAAATTTCCATCATAAAGGTCTACTTCCACACACAACTGCATTTTAAATTTATTGTTTGAACATTTTTCCAGTAGGCAATGAAGCAAAATGCATGCACCAATAATGACAAAAACTGCCCTATTCAGAACATTTCCATGATAACAGTCTACTTCCACACACAATTGCATTTTAAATTTATTGTTTGAACATTTTCCAGTAGGCAATGAAGCAAAATGCATGCACCAGTAATGACAAAACTGCCCTGTTCAGAACATTTATATCATAAAGGTCTACTTCCACACACAATTGCATTTTAAATTTATTGTTTGAACATTTTTCCAGTAGGCAATGAAGCAAAGTGCATGCACCAATAATGACAAAACTGCCCTATTCAGAACATTTCCATGATAACAGTCTACTTCTACACATAATATATAAATACTGAATCACAGTAGTGTAAGCCATAGGCATGTTGCACAGCTTCTTGAACTTGTTTTCAATTTGGGGGGAGGCAAAAGGCCAAAAACCAGGGACACATTTTAAACATTGTTTGTATAATTTTGGAAAGTTGCTTGCATAAAATGTTGTGTTACCACCATGCATTTCACTGCTAAGTCTTGAACCCAGAACCCTATGCACTACAGTCAGAACAACATACCACTAAGCTAAACCAGCAGTTTCTTGAAAGACAGGAAGACAAACTTAAATGGCTATCATATCATTTAGTGAATTCAGTTCACTTCTCACCATAGCTCTCAACCTCTTCGCACAAAAATACAGAACAAAGCAACAATGGGGGAATACAGCCCCAAAATAGGGACACATTTCAAATACTGATTTTATAACCTTAGAAAATTGCTAGAATAAAAGGTTTTGTTTGATCACTCTTGAAAACCGGAGGAACAGAACAAAAATATGAGGCATAAATCCACAAGTGATGGTGGCTAGGGACTTTAGGCTCTTTTTACCTCTACCCAAGGTACAGGGTTTGAGTCTGAGTACCTCTACCCACCAGATGTATTCCATTGGGGGCATTTATACACACACACACACACACACACACACACACACACACACACACACACACACACACACACTCTCTCTCTGTTCACCCAGCAGCTTACTCACTCTGAAAATATACGTCTCTGGTATGTCTCCCAATAAATCCCAACAGCCAGTCCAGACTGCATCCTCAGTGTAAATCAGCAGCTTCTGAAAATAAATCCTTCTCTGATTCCACCATCTGTTCCTGCTCACAAGCATTTAAAACCAGCCAGAAATACGTATGCCCCCAGCTCAACTCCGACAGGCTGGTAGCCCTGACGAGTGTGATGACATCAGCTAAAGTCGAAAAACGAAAATAATAAAGAAGTAATTCAGGACAGTTGGGAGGTATGGATGATCTGCAAAAGTGGGGGGGGGGCTCCCCTCCCCCCTCACTCTATGGTTCCGGCACCCATGATTCTAGATTAATACGGGTTATATGTGATTACTAGTTATGAGAAGTATTTTTGGAAACATGAGGGAGGTTATAAGGTATACTTGGAGGGATTTTACAAGGAAATGGTTTGTGTGTGGCTGTGATAAAAAGACAACTGGTGGTAAGCTCTGTGAAAAGACAGATTAGAAAGTTGAAGGTATACATCTATGTGACCAGAACAGTGTGATAGCTGGCTAAAGCTTGATAGTGTTTACTGTTCATTTGCTTATTACCCTTGCCTAATGTGTAATAAGAAGTTGGATTCTTTCAGTTCCCACTTGCCCTTGCAATGCTCTGGGACCAAGGGAGATCTGCCCAAATAAGAATGAAAAAACTCGAGTACTTCAAAGCAACTCTTAAACCCTACAATAAGACACTCTCCTTTTTTCTTCTTTTTTAAGCCAATTCTCTGGTGCTGTTTGTGATGATAATTTAATCATTTTATCTTATTTAGACACTTTGCACTGGGGTACAACAATCTAGTCTGTCTGCCCATAATAGTGTGTTATAAGAAAAGGAAAGCATCTAGGCCTTGAAGGTTACATTTCTCCCAAAATGATATTTTTTGAGTCGGTATACATACATAAATAAAATAAAATAAATAAATAAATACATAAATGTGGACAACTGCTAGTGACTGCACACTGCAGATGGAATTCAATGATAAGTGCGCATTCTTGCCATGTGAATAATAAATAACAAAAAGACTGATTAAATAAGGGTAGGTATAGAACTTTAAAATATTAACTAGTTTTCATTGGCTGACATGTATTTATTAGCTGTATACACTCTCATTCAGAGAAGCTGTCACTTTAGTTCCAGAATGCTACAGTATTCAAAGTCTGAATTCTTTGGAATCAGTGGACCAGACATCAATCAATTTAGATTAGAGGTGCACCAGTCAGAGTCTGCTTTAATAATAATGAAGGGATAACTGAGACTTATTTGCTACAGCAAACAGTGGCTGCTTCATGATCTGGTGCTTCAGAGCAATCATCACTGCTAATTAGAGATGCTAATCCTTAGCAGAGCTACAGTAAGTGTTGAATGAATCCCTTATCCAAGTGCATGCACCAGCTTCTAGAATGAGATCAAAAAGCACTGGTCTAGTCCCTGTGCATACCTGTGGGACTCAAGGCTGGCAACAGTACTTCTAACCACAACATCAAATCAAAGAAGTAGCTGGAGTTGGTATGGGACTTTGTGGCCACTACACTCTCCTCAGTGCATTAAATAGGCAGAAAACCTAAATAGACAGTGTTAGCTAATAGTCTAACGAGTAGTTTTGAATGGCAAGTATGGTGGCAGGTGTATGCAGATTGTGAGCTCTTTAACCCCATTTATCCTGTCTGCATTTGCTACACGAGTGTGCTTTAGTGGAATACCAGAAATCTGATGTTTTCCATTCTTATGTTACAACTCTCTGACCATAGTTTATCTTGTTGCTGATGTAGACACCCTGGCAATAGCTATTACCTATAAAAACTGTTAGACCGCATCTTGATGTGGTTTTTATTTTCCAGCCTCTACCCACTACACAAGTTACCATCAGAAAGCTTTCATGAAGGTTTGGAACTTTTCTGTTTAAAATATGACTGTGTATCTGCTGCTGGATACATAAATGGAATACAACTTTAACAGCAGGGTACCTTTCTTAGTTTTACTCTTACAGTACATACCATAGCAGACCATATCATACTGTACTGTACCATGCCATACCATTCCATACCACATTGTACCTTACCATACCATATAATATCATACCATATTGTACCATATCATACCATACTATACCATACTATACAATACCATGCCATGCCATATTGTACCATGCCATACTGTACTGTACCATATCATACTGTACTGTACCATACCATAGTCTATGTAAGCAGTTGTTAGCTCCTTTTGTGTAGTGCAGCATAGTTTAAGAATGTGAAAAATATTATTAAAAATACTTTCATAATTTAATATGCAATACTAGCTAGTGTTTGGGTGACCCTATAGAGACTAGTCATGCAACCCAAAGAGATTAGTGGTTGGATTTGCTGGCCTGCTCAGTGAGGGTCACAGTACTTACCCTAGAAGTAAAGCACGATTTATATTTATTATTATTGTACAGTGAGTGTAACTGCATTTGTAACCTTTATATGGCCTTATAAAGGTGACTGTGTGAATGTACATTTTTCTGCTGCTCTTCATTGCAAACAGGTCATGAAAAGAACTTCTGTGTTTTAGCCATGTGGGGCACCCAAGGTATATATCATTTGCTATCATTTCACCAGATCGAATGTGTATAATAATATCTAAAAACACTTGAAATAATTTATGGAGGCTAAATGCTATCATTCATATGCCTCTTAATTGGGACTGCAAAAATATTTGCCATTAATCAAACTGGCAATAATTAAACCCATTGTAGTGATTTTAAAAATAAATTAACCATAGCAATGTATTAGTGACATACCAGTCTGGGCAATAAAAATAATATAACCAGTCTTTAAAAATCACAGCAAAGCATTAAAAGAAGAGTGCTTTATTTTTTATAAAAGAGAGTCTTCAGATATTAGGCACCATATAGTTAATAATAATAAGTCTTTGTATAAACATATTTCTTTATGTAGTACATACCCTTGAAGAGGTCATAATTTATGAATAGAATCAGTAAATCTGTGGTGCACAATACTAAATATGAGGGCACAAATTGTAGCACTGTGTCTAAATCACTGCATTTGAAATGTATGACTAATGAAGCAATACACTGTAAATCACAATCATGTGCTCTTAGGCCTTACTTTACAAATGCATTTTAAATTGACTGCAGATGTCAGTGCTGACTAAGAAATGAATGCCAGCAACCTCTAACTAGTGGAATGTAAGTTAACATTTTTAGCAGGATGCTTCATATACAGGAACACTTAAGATGTAAGCAAACAAATAAACCAAGATAGTTTACACACTGTCACAACTCAAAGAAACAGAAAAGAAAGCGCATTAGGTAGCTTAACAGGAACACTGGTCAATGGATAGCTAAGCAGGTGAAATCACAATTAGATAATCTCATCAGAGTGGAAGACGTATACTTCCACTGAGCATGCTATATGTGTGTATACTTCCACTGAGCATACTGTATGTGTCAGTCAGGTAAGCTCAATGGACAACAAGTGTCTCCTTCCACAGGAGACCTCCGAGTATTGCTCAGTCACGCAGTTTGTAAGGAGAAATTCAAGTATTCAGACCAGGATGTATCTTGTTAGTAGCTTATAAAGTTAACCTCCTGTGTTTAATACAGCAACCTACAGGACTCCAGCAAGACTTTATAATACTGCCAACAGCACAAGGGAATTGCATGTGTCAGAAGGTGACAATCCCCTAGTGAGCAGTTGTGGTGAGTGATCCTCCTTCTGCAGTCTCTGAATGACTGTTGGAAAATGTTTGCAGAGCCTACACTACCCTATTCTCCCAGTTGGCCTCCTGCTATTTTATGTTCCTAATGAAAAGTAATAAGTAATAATGTCTTGACCTCTGGCTATTGCTTCAGGACATAGAATGGATTGCTGGGCAAACCTGATGATCACACAGTAATACTTTCTTCAGGTCTAGCACATGGGTTTGACTGTATGTTGAAGTCTTGAAAGGTAATGAGTAATAGATCAACACATCTGGTCTTGAGCACTGAATAGTTCTTCATGAAAAGCCACCTACAAGACAGAGTCTGAAAACAAAATGTTAAACATTTGCCATGCATGGGGATAGTGGGGAAATACAATATCAAATACAAAATG
Source organism: Protopterus annectens (assembly GCF_019279795.1). NCBI lineage: Eukaryota > Metazoa > Chordata > Ceratodontiformes > Protopteridae > Protopterus > Protopterus annectens. The sequence continues at coordinate 764,321,806 of NC_056743.1, read as the reverse complement.
AGTTTTTTTTATCTTTCTCTTGCATTTGAAATGTGACATTTTTGGGGTTTGAGTTTACTGTGTAAATTTTAAATGCTTTCCTTCTCCTCCTTGTGTGTGAGGACAGGTTTTATCCTCTTCTTGTATATAATGTGAGGTAATAAATTGAGTGTTTCTCTGGTTATACCTTGTTTGTGAGTGCACACTTCAACGCTTTCCTGTATTTCAAATGTGATTATGATTTGGACCCACTATTTGAATTTTAAGTATTTTACTGAGGTGTAGTTGCTCTAATAATGTTTTAGTAGCTGCAATGTCCTCTTAAAAAGTACCTGAAACAAGAGTCCCCTTTGATGCACTTCATTTGTCACTCAAGCTGACTCTAATTAGGTCCAGGTTCTGAGGTTTCTGAGGGATATTTCCTCCATGTTTACTGTTATACAATCGGACAATTTACAAATTCATGCTAAATACTCAGAGACAGAAGTGCACTTAAGGTAAATAGCATACCAGGTGTTACAGGCCACCTCAAAATATACAGGAGGGGAGTGGAAAAGACACATTTTAATGACAATGCAGAGAGATAAAAACATTCTCCCTTACCCATTGTTGTTGTGCCTGAAACAGATGGTTCTAACTCTGCATGGACTGTCATAGACTTGATATAGTACTAATGTAAGGCATCCACTAAATGTCATGGACTGATGTAATGCAGGATTAGCTGTGTTGTTCCACATACTGACCAACTCAAACCTTAGCCTGACTTACTGACAAGCACTAGGGCTACAGCACCTGTAACCACATAGAAAGCCCTCTATCCTGTATGAACACTGAACTAACTTTTGAGGTTTGATTCACTTATTTGGCAGGAATATCAGGAGAGACTGTTCTATTGTTTAGCACTTATGGAACAGGAAGAAGAAACCATATCTAGTGGTAGAATATGGGGGCATCCATTGCAGAAATGTGGCTTGGAATTTCTATAAGGTGCTGCTATTAGCAGATGTGCTGTTGCTGTCCTTGAAAAAGGTTTTCTTTTGTTTATAAGGTTACAGAAAAAAATAAAGGAACCCCCTCTATTTTAACAGACAATATACACCTTCTGCTAAAGAAACAATTGTTTTCTGTTTATGGGGTTAGTGAGACTTCAAAAGCAAAAAAATGCCTTGATGTAATCAGAAAGCCTACATAGACCAGAGGGTTTCCTCCTTTTCACATGCCAAAAATGTGACATTTCTTCCTGAAAAGTGCACTTTCGCATATTTTGTATATTTTGCAGGATAAAATACATCCCACAACCAGTGCAAAGGACTTTTCACTTCACTACCAAAATAAAGACTCTGTTACAGAACTGTTTTTGATTTTATTTTATATCATATTAAGGCACTTCAAATATATTCCATTATTATATTTTTTTTACTTATTTTATCCTATGTTGACTGCTTCAGTCCTGCTAGACTAGTAGCATCTGTTCAAGGGAGTCTCAATGTTGTACGTATACTATTAGGGGAAATATATTGAGACGAGGCAGAGTGTAAACCTTCAATCTAGCCTGCCACCAAAGCTCTCTGCACTGTAAATACTTTTCCCAATTGTGTGAGTCAGGACTTATGGGCATCTTCTTCAACACAGTGAATAAACATTTTAAACCCGTCACCACACTTACCACATATATAAAGGTCTTAATGATACTGTCAGCGTTAACTGCCTATGAAGGAGAAAAGCTTGAAAATGATAAAACATAATATTTAGTTTTGTATTGTGCAGTACTTTTAAATGAATTTCATATATTTTTATATCTGATATGATCATGGACATGAATTTTACATGTTGTGTCTTCAAGACTTTTGTTAATTAAGCTCATTGACACATGATCTATTCTAGGATATTTAAATATGGGCGTTGAGAAAATAAGTGATTCTGATGAAGTAGGTTATGTTTTAGACAAAATGCTAAATCCATCTTGAATAAAGTGTCTGTGTAGTCAAAGTTTTTCTCCTTTTGTTTCTATTAGTTACAGTCTTAGTGCAAGCATGGAGCTGAGTCTGTGGTTTATCTTGTTAGTTAAATGAACAACATACAAGTCATTAATACAGCTATATTTCTGTAATTGCTTTTGTTGTTTTATATTTGTAATGGCTACTTGTGTGGTACTTAACCATTATAATTTTGTACACTCCAAGCAAGCTAATGTTGAACTGGCATTCCAGTGCAGTACAATTTGCACATGATTTGGTATTGATATAATATTTATATACTATTTTGAAATTTCATAAAGGATATTTTGCAATGCCTCTTTGAATTCTTCAAGCATCTTCAATTTCTAAGATTCTAATCAGTCATTACAGAATTAAATGTCATTATCCATTTTTGCCACAGTAACCCTTAATGGTATTTCTTGTACAGTTTCAGCAAGTATTAAGATTCTACAGGTACAGGATTGCATTTTTATTGTATGCCGTCTCAGTACTTTTATGACTGTTGCTGTGCGATGACAGTTACTTTTTACAGATCTGATAGACTTGTTTTTATTTCAGATTTAAGTGAGCATGTCAGTTTTATTATCTAATTGTCTGATACCATTTATTTTTTAGAGAGACTAATGGAACACTTAGCCTGCTATCTTAAAAGAGCTGTTAAAATAATGGATGATGAAACAGCTGGTTATTGAAAGTACAAAATCCAACACTGTGAGTCCTGGCACTATTGAACATTAAAACAAAGTTCTGAAAAACAAGAGGAAAACTCCAAACCTTTTAAGTTATCCTTTGCAGCGTGCTTGCCCTTTGAAGCTCTTTCACTATTGTTACTTTTATGTACAAACTCTGAGATTACTGTACCTTGAAAAAGGGTGGGGAAACTGCAAATTTAGAATTATAATATATTCTTCCTAGCCTCACTTAAATTCTTGAGTCACTATGATGGTCCTCAGGCTTTCAGATGGCACCTTTTTGAAGTGGAGGTAATGGTGACCTTAAGATCTGTACATAATGGGATATCTTGTTTTTCAATGAGGAAAGGAGAGCTTTGTCTTGTAACATGGGTGCCTGCTCTGAGACCACAGCTAAATCACTAGCTCAAAACACAAATTAATATGCAGGATGGTTACCTTAACCACTTTATGTCTATTTCTGTTTAGTCTTACCTGTGGAGTTGATACTCATGAAGGAAACTGGTTGCAAGGAACATCAGGGTAGGTAAGACTCTTCCTGCTGGAGATCTTACTCTCAGTCAAGACATTATCAACAGGCAAATATGCAATAGGCAGATATGAAAATACATTCCAGTTGTGCACAGCGGTTTAAAGCAAAACAGCATATCCAGAAGAATTATATAGTAGGAATGTTATGGAAGGACTTTTATACTGTTAGGAATCCATCTCATGATGCAGACTATAAGCACATTGTCTTTCATCAACTAGCCGAGGAAGGGTGAAATCAGGTTTATTAGAGACGTTCATACTATTAATGAATACAAGGAATTTAACTCAGAGCAAATATTATAGTCTAGCTGTGTCATATCTGTCATTTAAGAAGATTGGAGTGTAAGCAATCTCACCAAGGCAAAAACTATTGTCTGGCTTTGTTTAAACAGTCAAAAGGAAAAAGGCGAAATCACTTTAACTGCAGGCTTTCTTATTGTTAGGCCATGCAAGGAATTTGACTAAGGCCACAGATTATTGTGTATTCATATTCCAAGTCACCCGAAGTGGGTGCAATCACTTTCAGTTAGGACTGCAATTTCTGACTGCATAGCCATCCAAACAAAGAACGCTTGACCTCAGCACTGTAAGCATACCAGAAAACATAGTTTATTAGCAGTTACAACCACCAAAATGACCTGTTTGTCTGGTATCACATTCCTAGATATACATTTGTAGGTGAGTTGCTCCATACCACGAAAGTGTGATGAACAAGTTTCCTGACAATCTTCAAGGTAACAAAGCCTAGGACCAATTAGATTAGACTTAAATTTTGCTCCATATGCAGTAAAAAGTACAGCTGTGCATATTTCAAACATACAATATAAAGCTTACATAGAAAATCCCTGTTTTACTATTTCCATTCTTTATTGTTTACCATTACCAAACATTTCAATTTGGCCTTCATATACCCCTAAAAAGTCTATTTGCTTAAAAATGTGTGAAAAGGTGTGAAGTGAAATAGCTGGTTATTAATTAGACGAATGATTAGCAGCACAGCAGTGAACATGGTAAAGACTTAGCACCTTACAGTTCTGTACACAATACATGTTTAATGTAAATGTCAACATTAATTAAAGGAAGAATGTTTGATTTAATTAGTGAAGCCCTTGTTTCTTCACAGGCTGGAAACATCACACGTATACTTCTGTGGGGTAGAATATATAGGTGTTCATTATGCTGTATTGTCTATTTCAAACAAATCACGTAAAGCTAGTAAGTATGAATGTTTTTGCCGGGGGCAACTTCTCATGGACCTCTGATGTGGGGACTTTAGCCCCACCTAGAATAATTTGCAGAAAAAGGCAGATTACAACTGTTGGCCTTGTGCACTAACAGTATATCAGCAAATCTTATCAGCAGGTAAAAATAGGATACAAATATAACCGTATAAGGAAATACAAATCATGTAACAGCAATAAACATTATATATAGTGTGAGATGCAGATAGCACGCCTGTAGAATACTTCAGCTTATTTGGTGTTGTGCAGAAATTAGTCTCCATTGTGCTTTAAAGCTACCAAAATACTGAAGCACAGGAAAAAAAGAAAGCAGGATGAAATTATCTTTTGTACTGCACTGCTTTCAAAATAACAGCATGCTTTTCTGAAACACTGGCACTGCTGTGGCCAATAATAAGAGAGTATGTCAAGCTGCAGTACAGTTATTAATGTAGGCAACACAGAATTCTGTGAATAGTAGAAGCTCTTAAACTAATAAAAATGAAGACTGTCCATTTCACTATATAACCACTGAAAATGACTGTGTATCAGAGACAAATATTTTGCTGTGATGTTTATCAGAGTAAGCCATGTCTGTATGATCTTTTAGTGGGCTTCTGGATAACTGCGTTTATAGACAAGAATAACAGTCTTTGAAACTGACTATATGTTACCATGAAATGATGCTCTGATGAATATTAAACTGAACCATGTTTCTAGTATTAAAATAGGGAAATTCTCACAATATATAACAATGCTCACCGATGGATTTTAAAATACAACAGTATGATTAAAATTGATGGAGAAATTATGAACAGAATTTGCTAAATAACTGTTAAAAAAGCTCATTGAAAATTGATAAATCAGCAAAAATCTAGGAGGCAAAGCATATCTTTTTCTTCTTTGTCTTTCGGCTTTTCCCGGTTAGGGGCCGCCACAGCGGAACTCCGGTCCGCTAATGATTGGCAGTTGGTTTTTATAGTGTTGAGTTGCCAGCCCGACGCCCAACCTTCAACGAAGGCATACCCATTCAACGCATGTCTTTCGACCACCCACTCGACCGTGGGGAGGACATGCAGACTCCACACAGAAGGCACTCCCAACCCAAGCCGAGAATCGAATGGGAGAACCTCTTGCTACCGCTGCACCACCACGGAAACATACTGAAATCATCTAGTTGTTAACTGAACTGTGGATTAATGGTAGAAAAGATTTTTTTCCCCCAAGTATTTCCCTATTTTTTACTAACAAGAATCCCTAGTGAAGACATGAACACTGACTAATGGCTGCCCCCAGGAAGAAAGTACTTTCCTATCTCATGTAGCTAAACTCTAGAATGTAAAATATTTTTTGTGTATAGAAATAAAAAATGTAGTTGCTCCCCTAAAAATGCTGCTGCCATCAAAAGTTTTACCACTATTTATGCTCAAGGCTGGAATTTGGTTCCTACTATTATGACCGCTTATATGTTCATAGGTAGGTACTACGCTATTGGCCCTGGGGCCTATATAAGCCTAGCCAAAAAGGTTCCCTGGCTTTCGCTACCCAAGAAAATTATTTTCCTGTGCCCCTGTCAAGCAGTGCTGCAGAAGTGATCCCCGGGGTGAATTTTCTATTTCCCATCCAGTCTTCAAGGTTTTTCTTAAAGAGGTCCAATGAGTAGCTTTGCTTGACATGAATGGGTAATTTGCTCCAGAGTATGGGAAGTCTCTGGGACAGGAATCTATCCCTCCAGCATGTTCTGTTTATTGTGGTGACAAGATTTAGGCCCCTGGAGTGTGTGGTTCGGAGAGACTAGGATTTCTTTAAGCGTAGCATGTTCAACAGCTCTGGCTTTGTATGTTAGGCAGAGATTGTCTCTGAGTAGGCGATATGCGACGGAGTAGAGTTGGACTTTTTTGAGACGGTCTGTGTATGGCATCTGTATGAGGCAGGTAATCCTCTTAGTGAGGTAATTCTGTGGCCTTTCCAATTGTTGTAGGTGTCTTGTGAGATACATGCCAAACAGGGCATTGTACTCTATAATGGGTCTGATGAGGGATGAGTAGAGAGGAACAATGACCTCCTTTTTTCTAGAGGAGAACCCATTTGTGATGAGGTGTGCCACGTAGAAGGATTTCCTGACTACTGTGGAGATGTGGTTATCAAAGGACAGACTACTGTCTACCTGTGTCCCAAGGTCTTATATCACCCTTTCAGTGTTTTGTGAGCTACTGCCTATGTGGTAGTTCAGGGGTGCCGAGTTTTTCACAAAGGGAATGACAGTGCACTTCTTGGCATTGAGCTTGAGGCCATGACTTTAACACCAAGCATCTGTCTCTGTGAAGCCCTTTTGTAGAATGTTTACATCATTAGGTGATTCTATTATGGCTCCCAGTTTGCAGTCATCTGCAAACTTTGTTAGCCAAAGACCTTCTGTGTTGGCCTGCACTTCAGAGAAGTAGATGCCGAACAGGAGAGGACCCAGGACCAAACCCTGTGGTACTCCACTCGTCACTGGTCTGAAGCCGGACTTGAAGTTGGCTACTTTTACTGTGTGGGCTCTGTCAGTGAGCCAGTTGGCCACCCATCTTGTGACATAGGGATTTATGCCCAGTTTAGTGAGTTTATCTATAATTCCAGAGTGGGGGATGGTATCAAAAGCCTTGGGGGGGGGTCAAGATAGGCTGTGTGCACTACCTTGCCCTCGTCTACGGCTCTAGTGACTGCTTCAAAGAAGTCAATCAGGTTTAGTAGACATGATCTACCTTTTACAAACCCAAACTGAGTGGGGTCCAGGGTTTGAAGGTTACCCATGTCTTTGTTTATAAGTTCCAATATGATACGTTCCATGGCCTTGTAGACCAGGCTCGTCAGGCTAATGGGGTAGTAGTTTCCGGCGTCCTTGGTGGCACCCCCTTTGTAGAGTGGGATAACCATCTCTGTGTGCCATTGAATAGGCACATAGGCTGAGGTAAGGCTATGATTGAACATGGTACGTAGGTGGGGTGTCATTTCATTCTATAGTTCATGCAGTACGCAGCCTGGGATGTTGTCTGATCCCATGAATGCTGTGTTCTTGGCTTTGGAGAGTGCAGTCTTTACTTGTTCATCCGTGATTACAGGGGCTTTGCATTCTTCCGGTATTAAGATGGGCCCTTTGGAGGCTGAGAGGGGGGTAAACTTAGCACTGAACCTATCTGCCAGGATGTTGGCAATATTGGTTGGTTCTGTATATTTAGTGCCATTGTGCTGTAGCTCAGAGCAGATCTGAGTGTTGCCATTGAGATTCTTGACATAGCTGTAAAATGCTTTGTGGTTGTCTTTGGAATCAGTGGTGATTTTATATTCCTAACTGGCTTTGGAGGATTTTCTGAGGTCTTAAGGTCTTGCTGGTCATTTTCTTGAGGAAAGTAGCTCAGACACAAAATTGTCATGTGTTCATCACCTTATTTAATATCTTGGGAATCAAGGAAATACTGGGAGACTAAAAGCTTAAGTTGAATATTATCATTATTAACTAAAGTTCAAATTCGTCAGCTCAAGATGAGAAACTTACTTCACTCAAGAACACAGAAATAAAATTAGTCAGTTCTTTCCCTATATCATGGTGCTTAAATAACTTAGTTCAGTACTACATTTTGTTTCAGTTTCATCTTAAACTACTTGCAGCTCAGTTTTCTATTAGTCTTTCTTAATCCAGATTTATAATAGCAAGGGATGAATAAACAGGACTAGTTTCAAAAATTATTCCCTCAAAATTCACTCTTTCTTTTGGAAGGTTACTATGAACAAAGATAATCCTAGCTAAGACAAGGTGAAGGAGAGGCTGACCCAGGTTCAAGCTAATAGGGAGAGGGATCGACAATGTGGAAGTAAAGTAAGAGCATTGCCAATTTTTGGCATTCTTCAGTTGCAATATTTTGATGTATTCACATAAATAGCTGCCACTGTTTAAATTAATTCATATAGGTAGATGGGAATAATTAGAATTTCAGAGGAGCTTTTTTTTGTTCTTTAACTTTGCTTCAAGGGGTACTAGAATAGGAAACTGACCAAAGCACACATTTCCTAGATACTGCACTGTGAACAAGTTTCTTTACCCAGCATACAACAACCCTGTCTCAGTCTGCATGAACAACAGGAAGACTTTGACTCACCAACAGCCCTCTTCCCTCCTGTATAAGATCATACACAGCTCCAGAGGTAGGATTCCCTCCTCCTGCCAAACCTTCATATCTTTCAGGTTTCACCCTCATCCTGGCTGCACTGTCTTTCTCTCTCAGCCCCAGGCTCTCTTTCCACCACCTTTGGTCATACTCAGGTGTTGCTCCTTTCTTTAGTCTTTATCTCTTTGTTTTAAAGAGACAGGATTGTGACACAAGGAGTTTTGAAAAGCATGCTCCTCTGTCTTTGTAGCTAAAGATAAGCTCTCACTGTTGGTTCATTGACCCTGCTAAGATAGCCTTGGTAGTTCTGCAGACCTAGTAGTCCAAAGTTCATGTTTACAAACATTATGCCTCACATATATTCTGCTATACAATATAATCAACCCAACATTACATAAATTGTTCAATGCCTGCCTTTCCTTAAACCTAATTCCTCCTCCAAAACATTTTCTGTATGTATTGTTTCCACAATTTCCATTTTTACTATGTAATTTGCTCCTACCCTTTTCTAATCATCCCTCTTTCTGTTCTTTTATATCTGTTACAATATTCACTACTTCAAGTACAGTTGCTTTAGACTTTGATTTCCATTTTCTAGTAATTAGTTTTTTTGGCAGCCACGGCTTTACTATGTCTAGATAATTCAAAGCCTGTATCCCAGCTCAAAAAATAATTTCCTTAGTTACACCCATTCTCTCACCCAATATTTCTGACAGAGTATTCTGTGGGGAACTTTTACAATCTGCCAACTCATTACACTCCCAAGAAATATATTCCCAGTTATCTCTTTTTTCTCCATCATAACTCCAACATTTGTCATCTAGCTTAGGAAAAATTCTCTGGAGTCTGCTTGGGGTATTAAAATACCTGTCCAAACACTGCCAAGCAAAAATCTTAAATCTTCTAGACTGTTTGCATATTTGAGAGATTGCTTATTGGATCACTCTTCCAAATCATTTCAGACCTCCTCTGATTGATTCCTATAGTTATTGTGCAATATTTTATATGCCCTACTAATTATCTCTTTTTAAATGCAGCTTCTTTTCTAGATTTGACTAAAATCTCCAGCAGTGCAGGCATTTCACTGAGGATTCCACTGTCTCTTTCTCTTTGCCTATACTCTGATACCAATCCCTGATAGTGTCTAGCCTGCATCCCAAATTTGTTCTTGGCCTCTTCGATTTCTATTATCTTTCCCTCTCTAATTATTTGCTCCCAATCCCTCTAGCCTATTCTTTATACCCCTAATTGTAGTAATCTCTGTTTCTGATAGAATTAAATAAGGCAATGAAATCACTCCCTTTATTCCTGGGTTAACTCCTAGCATGCCTTCAATCCTACTGGTAATGATAGGAGCAAATCAATATCTGTTAAGAATACCATCACCTGATAACTGATTCAGGACCACAAATTTGACCTCTCAGATGTCCAAATCATCCTTATTAGGATTTATTTCTATTTCATAGCTAGTTAGCACCCTCTATATTGTCTGCTGACCATAATAACCATCTTAATGCCTCAGTCAAAGTCACAATTAATCCAAATGTTTTCATATTGGGGGGGACTTCACTTATTTTTCAACAAAATGTCTGATGTATACTGCCAACTGCTGGAATGCCCAGTTCTTCCTTCACATACTAATTCCTTTATACAAATAGTTAACTATCCCATTAGGGTCCAAAATACCTGTGATATTATCCCAAATATGTCCGCTTATTGCAAACCTTCATCTGTACCATTTTCCTTTGTTAAATCAAACCATAAATCAATGACCTTTTTCTTGAAAAATGGTTGTTCGTCTCCTCCAAATACATCTATGTAGGGACTTCTCAAAAGTGAACCTTTGTTTACTTGATGACATAAATAAATTGTACTGTAATCCTCTTCTGACAGATCCCATTGCTAAAGCTGAGACCTATACATCTGATAGCTACCACCACTTAACTTGTTGTATTGATAAGGCAGTCCTTCTCTGGGAAATTTAAAAACAATCCCCTGTGGTAGAATGTTGGTGTAAATAAACTGCATAACAAGAGAGAGAAATTATTCATTCTTATAAGAGGTCTCATTCTACCTACCTTAAGAGAATGCTTACACAAACTAGCCAACAGCTAAACGGTACAGCTGAATATAAACAAAAAATAACCACAAACAGCTAGTATGTCTTTAATTCTGTTGGGGGATTAAGAAATCACACCCTGTAATGTTTGGAGCAAGTCATAAATAATGATGCTCACATTAACTCAAGCGAAAGAGCTCATATCCTAGCTGATAGATTTAGTGCAATGTTTACACCGCTGACTGTTTAGAACCATTAAGTAGATAATTTGGCCACTGCTCTCTGAATTATTATGGAACAAGTCCTCTCAGCCCTCTCAAATGCTAATGCCACCTCATTCATGCACCCTGATAATATAGCAGGTTATCTGATTAGCAGCATTAAGTTTTGACATAACTGAACTGCTACTTAACTTCTTTAATCTGAGTCTGTCCAAAGGTTACTTTCCCACAGCCTGGAAAATAGCAGTTGTAATACTATTATCCAGGGTGACCCATCCATGGACCCTGGTAACTACAGGGTCATTCTCACAAGCCTCATTTGTAAATCTATATAACACACTATCTCAGACCTAATTAATGTGTAGATTTGCATCAATTCATTTTTGTTAGAGGTAGGTCTTACCACCTCAACCTTATTAATTTATTTGAAGATGTCACCAAACCATTGGGTACAACATGTCTGGACATGGCCAATGTCTTTGCTGATATTTTCCATGCAGACATTATTGACACACTTGTAAATCTGAATATAAACACATTTGTTGTGCAATATAAAGCTAACTGGTCATCTGGCAGAATCCATGTGGTTAGAGTCAAAGGTCAAAGGTGTCACTTCTGAAAGTAAAAAATTTACCAGTGGTGTAGTACATTGTTAGTCCTGTTCTATTCAGCATCTATTTCTCAGATCATCACGCCAACATTTCTTGCCTATGGTGATCTAATTTTTTCATATAGCAGTAAATTGTAATTTGTTATTTGGTCCTCCACTGACTCACAGTTGCACCAATATGGGTTAGACTATCTTAACAAAGTGCACAAGGACAATATTCTCAAATGAAATGTGAAAAAATGGAGTATAGCTCATTCTGATAAATAAAACACTTCCACATAATGCCATATAGCTGGCACAACCTTCAAATTAGACACTGACATAAGGATTAATCAAAGTTATTGATAATTCCTTATTGTTTGACCATCACGCTTCTGTAGCATTTTAGGAAATCCTTCTATATAGCTAATTTTCAAAGGCATCTCCTGTTGATTCAAAGAAATCTTAATTCCTTTTTGGTTATCTCTTATCACATGCATTATTAAATACAATGACCTTTTAGGTATGTATTTGTCAAACCATATCACACAACTTGATACATTTGAAAGATTACTATTTAAAAAGATCAGTGACCTCAAGACCCTTGGATATCTGGGCAGTTTGGCAGCATTCTGACTGTATGAGATATCTTATAGGTCCCTCCATGGTGATATGTGCCTAGTCTTTTCTCTTATTCCTTCAAAGAATAAATAGCTCTTCAAATACATAATTAAATTATTTAAACATTCATCAAAAGATAAAAACTCGTTATCATACATTCATATCCCAACATCTTCTCCTACCTCTGCAATATACATTCACCTCACATCAAGCAGAGTAGCATCTTTGCCACCTTCAAGGTAAACTTAAATAAATGGATGGCAGTCTCATCTTCTCCTCAGTATATCTTGTGTTGCCATCCTTGAGGATGGAGGGAACTTTCAAATCTGGTTTATTGGTTAGACTTCTAAAGATCTGTAGAATCACAGCCTAGTAGTTACCTGTGGGCTTACTCTTCTAACTAAAAAGTATCACTATAAATCGCTTACTACTCTTGACATTAAAATTTGTTCAATGATACTTGCTAAAATATTTTGATTAGTTGCATTTCACATTTATGTAAACAAATCAGATTAATGACAACAGTATCAAGTTGGCGATAAGTTTGTATCACACTCATATTTTCAATAAGGAGTATTCACACTGTATGCAAATAAAGCATTTGATCAAGTCCTTGTCTCCTCCATATTTGAAGTATAAAAATGTTTTTCTTTTCCTGAAAATGTTATTCAAGCTGTTAAAATCGTATATGTTTCAGCTTGTGCCTATATGGCAGTCATTGGTAGGACCTTGGCATCTATGGATGAACAGAATTGTTTCTGGAGAGGTATGGTCAAGGATTTAATGGCAGCACCAGCAGTTATCACTATAGAGGCAGAGGACATTTCAGGGTTATCTGACTATGCCTAGAATCATTCTTAACATGGAGTGGTTGCTTAAAGACTTAGAAGCTTCTCTCATGAAATACAAAAAACTTCAGTGGGATATTGCCTTTTTCAAATACAGTCTGGATGTAAAACTGGTCCCTAAGGGTTTACAGGCACATAACCCTCCCAATGGTATTTTTAGCAATAACTTTTTAAACAAATGGCAAAAGATTTGTGAAGATACAGGTTTGGCGTTCTTTAAAGTGTTTAAGGAATACCATGAAAAAGAAGAACACAAGCTTGCCAAATGGATTGATGGTCTTATAGACAAACTGAGTTTGGCTGCCTTACCAAAGGAAATTGATGATGTTCTAATGCAAATACAGTTTAAAACTGATGCCTTAGACAATTACTTGATGCAAAAGAAAGAAAAGAAAGTTAATAGGGATCGCAGGCTGTATAGAGAGAGGAAAGGTAATTCCACCTTAAAACCGGCAGAATCAGCATGCAATATTTCCGGGGAGCTGACATCATCATGGAACGTTACAATAGGGGAGGAAGAAGCTGTTAGGGAGAATGGAGGCTCTAACAATAGCGAAACAAGTAGATTTTCCAAGTCTTTTTTATCTCCTCAGCGTTTGAAGCACCTGCAAGAGAAAAGAGTAGTGCAACACAGACAATGGGAGACTGTCACACCAGTGAAGAAAAACATTCCACCGAGGAGGAATTTGAACAGTTACAACAATCTGACAGTAATGCAGGTAGCCGAAAATTCAAATCAAGCCAGTGTTTATCCTCTGTTTCACAGAAGAAAAAATCAGGAATGGTATCAAATACACAGGTAATGCCTGTGGATTTTAAAATCTACAATTTGTCATTCAGGGTTTTTTCAGAAGCAGAGACTAATTTATTAAAGAAAGGTTTCAACTTTGTGCCCTCCAGAAGGGCGGACATTGTGGACACTGTTATTAATTTAAAAGCATACACCAGAAAATTGAATTTAAAGTTGTTAATGGGGGACCATGAAAGTAAACAAAAGGGTGATTTTGTTGTACCAAGTACATTTAACCAGCCCTTGCATACCACACTAAAAGCATTTGAGGATTTGTGTGAGACAGAAATAAGGGATTTCTTAAGCAAAAGAAGCAAGCTAAAATTTTTCAATGGTCATAGTAAATTTTGAAGATTATGTGAAGGGAATGCAACTGTTATTAGCAGATGAAACTGCATATAAAAAAGTTTCCAAAGGTGATGCCCTTAAAGCACTAAAGAGAATAGATTCTTGGCTTTTTGAAGCTCTTTCAGAAGGATTGATTTCCGGGACTACGTATGAGTTTTTTTGTAGTGGATAAACCTAAAATAGGGCATGTCTTTGGAATTCCAAAGATACACAAAGATGGGCATTGTCCCCCTTACAGGCCCGTAGTTTCCTCACCAGCATCGAAGTTACAGCCATGTTCAAAGTTCATAGATAGGTCTCTGCTTGGGATAGTGCAGAAAACAGAATCCTTCATTAGGGACTCTTGATTTTTTAAGTAAAATCAATAAAATTAAGGTGGAAGCTGGGGATTTTTTGGTGACAGTTGATGTGGCATCTTTATACACTTGCATTCCCCATGATTTGGGCTTAAAGTGGGTTGGGAATTTGTTAATTAACAGTGGTGAGTATGAATTAGAAGAATGTAAGTTCATGTTGGAATGCTTGGCCAACATCCTCTCATACAACTACTTTATGTTTGAAAATGAATATTTTTTACAAATCAAGGGCATGGCAATAGGTGCTAGGATGGCTCCCAATTATGCTAACTTAGTTTTGGCCTACTGGGAAACCAACATTATGTCTAAGTTCACCAATAGACACAAAATTGTGAGTTACCATCGTTTTATTGATGATTTGTTTTTTTGTTTGGAGAGGACCACAATCTGAGCTTTTGCTGTTTCTTGAAGACATGAATAACAGCACTACCCTTTTTTGCATTTCACTGGTAGTTGGGATAATTTTAAGATTTGTTTTTTAGATTTAGAGGTTATAAAAGAAGAAGGTAAAGATTTTTTGCGGTCGAGCATTAGTTACAAAAATGAAGCAAGTAATGGCCTTTTGAGTTATTCCAGTACGCATCCCACCTACGTTAAATATAACATCACAAAGGGGCAGTTAGTAAGACTTAACAAACTTACAAGTGACACAGCACAGTTAGACTTTTTAATTCAGGAATTGCATTCTAGGTTTAAAAATAGAGGGCACCTTTCTAAAATTGTGCATAACATCATTAGTATGAACAACAAAAAGGAGGGATTCAGAGGAAACACTCAAGACAGGAAGGATTGAATTACATCGATGTTGTTAACCTTTACCATAGACAGTAAAGAAATTAAAAACATAATATCCAACAATTGGAGAATATTAGTTTCCAATAGTGACCCTCAGGCTGTAGTAGGAGAAGTTCCCCTTTTTGTTAACAAAAGAGCTAGACATTTTAAAGAAATTATGGAAAGTGGTCACAAAATAAAAGCCCCAAAGAAGTATAGGTACTTTTAAATGTAAAAGTTGCAATTTTTGCAAATTCATCTCAGAGGGACCACAATTTGAAAGCCAGAATAGGATGTGGCATGTTCCAGGCATTTTTAATTGCAAATCTACCTTTGTGGTATACATGGCAAAATGCTTCACCTGTTTTTCATTTTACATTGGGAAGACCAATAGGCAACTCAAAAACAGAATGTATGAACATTATTATGCCATTAGAAAGAAAAACGTAGACAATGCTCTTCATAAACACACTTTAAACTGTGTGGGCGACAATGAAAGTGTTAAGTTTCTTTTCACAGTTATAGATCATGTTCCAGTGGATTTTAATGGAGACAGAGATGGGGAACTTGATTTTAGGGAATTCAAATGGCAGGTTCTTTTGGATGAATGTAGGGTATCAGGGCTCAACAATGGTGTCAATTATAAATCTGTGTTGAAAAGAAAAGCCTATTGTAACAAATGCAAATAGTTTTATAATTGTTATTGTTACTGGTATCTTTTACAAAAATGTATGTATTATTTAGTAATTGTTTTACATATTTTTTACGTTGCGTTTAATGGGAACTGAGATCTGATTGGTTCAAAGTGTATTGATTATCCTATAAAAATGGGACAATTTTTTAAATGTTTGTTCTGATGAAGGCCTAATTTTTGGGCTAAAACTGCTAAACCAGTGGATTAAAGTTTGTTTGTGTGATTCAGTGCTTCAATACTTGTGTTTTTTCTTTTTTCTTTTTGTGAAAGTTACACAAGGTGTGAGAAAAGTCTGCAGTTCTTGGATTTTGACATTAAAATTTGTTCAATGATACTTGCTAAAATATTTTGATTAGTTGCATTTCACATTTATGTAATCAAATCAGATTAATAACAACAGTATCAAGTTGGAGTTAAGTTTGTATCACACTCATATTTACAATAAGGAGTATTCCCACTGGATGCAAATAAAGCATTTGATCAAGTTCTTGTCTCCTCCATATTTGAAGTATAAAAATGTTTTTCTTTTCCTGAAAATTTTATTCAAGCTGTTAAAAATCTTATATGTTTCGGCTTGTGCATATATGGCAGTCAATGGTAGGACCTTGGCACCTATAAAACTTTCTACAGGAACTAGACAGGGGATCACTCTCTCACCCTAGCTCTTCATTCCTTCTCTTGAACCTTTTGCAGGACCATTTATTGGCAGGATAGCATTTTTTAATCCAGAGATTAATAGCAGCTCATGTTCTGATGATTCTTTTAATATTTCCAAAATCTTATAAACTCTATTCCTCCATTTACTGCATACATCAATACAGTAATGTTTTAATCTATAAATTGAATCTTGCCAAATCAATTGTTTCTCTTTTAACTGTCATTAGCAAAGTACTCAAGCGCCCTTTGACAACTGTTATCTCCATTTCACTTAATCAACTCAAATATATTAGTGTTAAATATAAATAAGATACATATACATTTAACTGAGAAAATCATTTATTTTTATTTTATTTTACATTTGTTTACTGGGGAGGTCTGACTGGACAGAGGCGTCCGTTTTCAGCACAGGCCTGGGGAGAAACTCTCCAGAACAATTGCTAACATACAATACATAAGATATTTACAAATTCAGTTATAAAAATATACCAGAGAACATATGATTGCATAAGATATTTACATAAGCATAGAGATTTAGACATACAATTAAAGGTATAGCAGGTAGTAACATATGATGGTTGTTCATACAGTATGTTTAGTAGAGATAATCTTGAATATGTACTGAAGATAAGATAAGAAAGGAAAACTAAAAAAGGAGGAGAATATAGACAAGTTCATATGAGGTGCATTGGCATTTTAAAAGAAAGCTTTTCAGCTTGGTCTAGGGAAGAGTTAGGGGGTATAGATGGGGCAGTGGGGAGTAGGCCCCAGTGAAATGGTAAGTAACGTGTGATAATACATAGTGCATCTGTGGGAGTTTTAAAGAGGTTGGATAGTGGGTAGGGGAAAGGAGTTAGAATATGTCAGGCAGGTGCTAGGCAGTTACAAGTAACATGTGGTAATATATAGTGCATCTGTGGGAGTTTTAAAGAGGAGGTTCTATAGTGGGTAGGGGAAAGGAGTTAGAATATGTCAGCCAGGTGCTAGGCAGTTACGAGTAATGTGTGATAATATATGGCGCATCTGTGGGAGTTTTAAAGAGGTTGGATAGTGGGTAGGGGAAAGGAGTTAGAATATGTCAGCCAGGTGCTAGGCAGTTACAAGTAATGTGTGATAAAACATAGTGCATCTGTGGGAGTTTTAAAGAGGTTGGATAGTGGGTAGGGGAAAGGAATTAGAATATGTCAGCCAGGTGCTAGGCAGTTACAAGTAACATGTGATAATATATAGTGCATCTGTGGGAGTTTTAAAGAGGAGGTTGGATAGTGGGTAGGGGAAAGGAGTTAGAATATGTCAGCCAGGTGCTAGGCAGTTACGAGTAATGTGTGATAATATATGGCGCATCTGTGGGAGTTTTAAAGAGATTGGATAGTGGGTAGGGGAAAGGAGTTAGAATATGTCAGCCAGGTGCTAGGCAGTTACAAGTAATGTGTGATAAAATATAGTGCATCTGTGGGAGTTTTAAAGAGGAGGTTGGATAGTGGGTAGGGGAAAGGAATTAGAATATGTCAGCCAGGTGCTAGGCAGTTACAAGTAACATGTGATAATATATAGTGCATCTGTGGGAGTTTTAAAGAGGAGGTTGGATAGTGGGTAGGGGAAAGGAGTTAGAATATGTCAGGCAGGTGCTTGGCAGTTACAAGTAACATGTGATAATATATAGCGCATCTGTGGGAGTTTTAAAGAGGAGGTTGGATAGTGGGTAGGGGAAAGGAGTTAGAAAATGTCAGCTAGGTGCTAGGCAGTTACAAGTAACATGTGATAATATATAGTGCATCTGTGGGAGTTTTAAAGAGGAGGTTGGATAGTGGGTAGGGGAAAGGAGTTAGAATATGTCAGCCAGGTGCTAGGCAGTTACAAGTAACATGTGATAATACATAGTGCATCTGTGGGAGTTTTAAAGAGGAGGTTGGATAGTGGGTAGGGGAAAGGAGTTAGAATATGTCAACCAGGTGCTAGGCAGTTACAAGTAACGTGTGGTAATATATAGTGCATCTGTGGGAGTTTTAAAGAGGAGGTTGGATAGTGGGTAGGGGAAAGGAGTTGGAATATGTCAGCCAGGTGCTAGGCAGTTACATGTAACGTGATAATATATATAGTGCATCTGTGGGAGTTTTAAAGAGGTTGGATAGTGGGTAGGGGAAAGGAGTTGGAATATAACTTAACATAACATAACTTGGCTTTAGGAAAAACAAGGTTTGACTTATGAAACTGGAAAAATGGATCTTCTTGCAAGAGTACATATAATCAAAATGTAACATTTCTCTAGAATATTCTATTTCTGCTACAATGCCATTTCACATATTCTAAAAAAATAGGTATGTTCATAGGTATGTACTAGGCTAGCTGTCCTTGCAGGGCATTTTAAACCTAGACATTTCCTTTTTTTTGCTTGAAATAACCTATCCATCCCATGGTCCACAATTACATATTACCCATAATGAGAATAACTGGGATCATACCACAGGTAATTTGAGGGACCCATGCATGGGAGAAAGCCTTTAGAAGTTGTCTCTCTCCATTAAAAGTACAGGAGGAAGTCCTGGGGTAAATTTTCTGTTTCCCATCTAAGTTGCACTTGAATATGGACAGGGACAAACTTTGTTTTATCCTCTGTGAGATATACCTTTCCCTTTTAACTGTTCTGTTGATATTTTAGAAGACATTTAGATCCCTAGACCAAGTATTTCTGATGCCATTTGACTTGCTGATGTGCAGTAAATCCATCAGTAATGGGCCAGAGGATGTGTTGTATGCCAGACACAGGCCAACTCTTAGCAGTCTGCATGATACTGACTATAGTGACAGGGCTTTGAGTCGGCCCATGTAGAACATGTTGTTTAGGCCTTGTATCCTTTTAGTAAGGTATTTCTGTGGGCATTCCAGCATGTGTATGGGCAGCTGCATGCCAAAGGGGGCAGTATATTCAATGACTGGCCTAATTCTGGCTGAGTTGGTTGGGGGGGGGGGTGCAATGACATCCCTAGATCTAGAGATCTAGACATAATACCTTTGTTTATAAGCTGTGCAATACCAAAGGACTTTCTTGCAACAATAGCCACATGCTGGTCAAAAGTTAGTCACTGTCAATATAAGTTCCCAAACCCCAAACAAATAGGACAACTCTCAGGGGGTTATTATCAATGTGGTATTTCCCTGGGGTAGATGACTTCTCAAAGGGTATGATAACATATGTTTTGGCATTTAATCTCAGTCCATAATCTTGGCACCAGTTACTTATTTGGGACAAACCTTCCTGCATAATGTCTAAGTCATTTGGGGATTCAATGACTGCTCCTAGCTTGCAGTCATCTGTAAACATAGTCAGCCAGAACCCTTTTATATTTTTTTGTACTTCAGAAAAGTAGATGTTAAAAAGGAGAGGTCCCAGCACAGAATCCTGGTTTAATCCACTGGTGACTGGTGTCTTTGTGGAGGTAACTTCCCCATTTTATTGGGTCTATATTAGATCAGCGAATGCTTAAACAAGCAAACACTGATTGATCAACCTTATTTAAGCCAATGGTCAAAATATTGAAGCAACAGAAACCCAAATTTTTTCCTAGGGAAAGAATTCGGTTGTCCGTTTCTGTTGCTTTGGTATTTTCAGTGCTGTGGTGGAAAGTTACGGGTCAGATTCAGGTAAGTGTGCGATTGTGTGGATGTGAGTGTTAGGGTGGGTTAGGTGAGTTAGGGTTAGGGCACGGGTTAGGTATGTGTGCGACTGTGTGGACGTGAGGGTTAGGGCGGGTTTAGGTGAGTTAGGTTAGGGAGCGGGTGAGGTGAGTGTGCGATAGTGATGGACCTTAGGGTTAGGGTTTGGGTTAAGGTAAGTGGATAGTTGATAGTTAGTGGTGTGTGCATAGTTTAGTGTAGGGTTAGGTGTCAGATTTTAGGTGTATGTCTGTGGATTTCTGTTTGTTTGGTGTGCTTGTGTAGTGTGTATGTGTTTTGGATCAGCGATTTTTTTCCCTAGGAAAAAAAATCGCTGATCTGACAGTTCGAGATTGTAAGCTTTCGCTTACGTAAGGTCAATCAATCAGCTTTCGCTTGTTTAAACGTTCGCTGATCTAATATAGACCCATTTTATTTATCTATATCTGTGAGTCAGTTGGTAATCCAGCAGGAAACAGAGGAATTTATTCTCAGTTTGTTTAGCTTTTCTGCTATGCCTGAGTGGGGAATTGTTTCAAAAGCTTTGGTTAGATCAAGGTATGTGCACTGTTTTGCCTTCATCCATTGCTTTGGTGACCTTTTTAAAAAAATCCACCAATTTATGTTAGCATGACCTTCCCTTGATGAATCCAAATTGAGACAGGTCAAGTGTTTGGAAGTTCCCTATGTCCTACATGATTAGTTCCATGATATGTTTTTGCATAACTTTGCATATGAGGCTGGTAAGACTTATGGGTCTGTAATTGCCTGGTTCTGTGGCAGATCCTCCCTTATGCAGAGAAATGACTGGAGTTGTTATTCATTCACTTGGTACAAAACCTTTATAGAGACTAAGAGTGAGCAGTGCTGTAGCTAAAAATCATGTTTTGTGTTATTTAAGATGCATCCTAAGATATTGTCTGGACCCATCAATGCATTATTTTAGCTTTTGATAACACTTGGGACCTGTTCTTGTGTGATAACTGGAGGCGAGCCAGTTTCAGAGACAGGCGGAGGGGAGAGAGGAATAATGTTAGAGCTAAATTTGTCAGCCAGTAGGTTTGCTATATCTTCACCTTAGTGTAGGTAAAACCATTCATAATCAGATCAGAGTATTTCTGTGTTGTGCTACTGAGATTAAGAAAATAACTAAAAAATACCCTGTGATTATCTTTGGCTTGGGTAGCTATTTTAACCTCAAACTTGCCTTTGGTGGATTTTATTAATCTCCTGAGTCATTTGTTTATTTCAGCGAGAAGTGCTCTAACACTACAAATTACTCTTCTTACTTTTGGTCAAAATTCTTTTCCTTTTATCATAAAGCTTGCTGATATTATGGTTCCATCATGTGGGTTTGATTCTGGGGTTTTCCCTGCACTTGTTCCTACAGTGTAAAGCCACATCTATGCAGCTGTTTGCATGCTAGTATAGTGAGTGGTGGACATTTCTGCATATTCAGTGGAGTTAATTGGGGTTTGGTGGGGATGTAAAGTTTGCCAATGTATCAGGAGTAGGTAGTTTGCCTTAAAGAAATTTCAAAAGGTACCTTGGGTGGAAGGGATCTCTACTTTCAGTTTTATTTTGAAGGAGACTGCTTTATGGTCAGACCTAACAAGAGATGAAGATACATAAGGGATGGTGCAAGATGCTCTCAGATTAGTAAATACAGCATCCAATATGTTATCCCCCAGTAGGTATTCTGACTAATTTTCTAGGGCATTTGTAATGGAAAAGTCCAGGAATCTCTGTGCTTGTGCAGTAGTGGTGGTGTAGGTTTCCCAGTCTGTAGATGGACAGTTTAAATCATCTAGCAAAATGGTATTGGGTTCAACACTGAGTAATTCTCCTTCCTGTAAATAGGTGTTGTAGCTTTCTTGTATCATAGGTGGAGTTCTATAGCTAGCCAATGTATGGTACAGGACCTTTTTGATGGTTATTTGGACATGAAGAAGCTCTCATGCATCATACTGCTTTACCAGCCTTGATGTGAGCCTCTTCTGGATGTGGACTGAGACACCTCCACCTTTTTCTGTTCCTGTACAGTAGATGGTCTAAACGTGTGGAAAGTATTATAGCCCTGCACAGGCAGGGTGCTCTCTGCTATTTTAAACTATGTCTCTGTCACTACACAAGTGTCAATGTCCTACAGGGTTAGAAAGGCTTGTAGGGAGTGGAGTTTCTTGTTTGGGCTGCTAGCATTGATTAGTAACACCTTAATATTTTCCTTTGCTTGTTTCATTATGTTGGTAGGTTTATCAGGTTGGCATTGCCTAAAAAAGGCACTACAGGCATGGATACTGTTCTTGCCAATAGTCAAAACCCTAGAGGAAACAGATGCAGGCCATCTTGGTGAAGTTGTGTGGTCTGTCCCTCATTTCCTCCCAGGATGGCAAATATGGAATCTCCTTTGAGTGACACCTAAAACTAAGACAGTTAATGAAGTCAATTATTTTTTGCTCATATCACTGCATCATCCTTGGAGAATACAGAATGCTGCTCAGTGGTAGGCTCATTCCTGCCTTGGACACAGAGCCTGAGAGCTCCATCATATCTCTCTTCATATAGTCCAAGGCAGTAAACCTCAAGTCATTGACACCGGCATGAACTCTGACAAAGTCATACTGGTACCTGTTTTTCAAGGACTGGAGTGCATGTGTGATCTGATGGATCCTGGCACAAAGCAAGCAAATAACTGTCAATCATTCCCTTCTCAGCTTGGTAAGAGGCATATCTATATGAGTTACAATGGAGTCACCTATAACATGAATGTTTGGTTGGGTTAATGCCTGCCTTATGTGGTCAGCATCTATTACTATTGGGACTCCATGTGCTATGTGGGAAAGTAGGCTTAATTTGCTGAGTTTGCTTTGTGCCTGTGTTGTGTTTTGGAGGTCTTTGAAGTTTATGCAAATTAACCTTTAGAACCTCAGCATATAATGGATATGTGTATTATCATGGCCTTGGAGAGGTATAATGTGTGATGTACTGGTAATGATTCTGGTGTCTGAGTTTAATGTGTGTAGGAATTTTGCCTCCAAGGATATTATACATATACATCTCTCGCACACTGTGTTATACTGTTTGAGTTATAGATGATCATCAAACAGCATGAGACAGTTCTTGCACTGTGTGAAGATACCCATCTCAATCAGACTGGGTAGAGAAGATGTGGGAAAGTGCTGGTCCATGATACAGACAGGAATGACTCTAGGGTCAGGGGTAACTATAACTGCTTGTAGTTTGGTTTTAGAATAATGTTTAGATCTGGAGCATTTCTCCCCGGGCCTCCGCTGAAAACAGGCTCTGTGGAACCTAGTCGGACATTCCCGGTCAACAAATGTTAAATAAAATAAAAAAAATAAATAAAATAAAAGATGGACTTGCTACTGAGTAGTTAAAGTTCAGTAAAAAAGAACTAGCCTGCAAACCTTCTTCTGCCCCAGCAAGAACCACTAAACTAATTATAGTAATAAACACTCACTAATTTAATACTAAAATCAGTAGAAGGAGTATCAGTACAATCGGTATTAAGCAATTTTATCAAAGTTTTTTTAGCCTGCTGAGTAGTTTAAGGGGAGTGGCTTTGTATACTGATACTTATGTGCTTAATGTCAACAGCCAATAAAAGGGTAGAGGGAGGGAATTATGCTGTCAACTTATCATAAGAGGTAGGCACCAACAGATACAATGGATTTAAGAATAATGCTACAACAGAGGGGCTGGGAAGGAGAAACAGTTTGACCCTTAACTCTGAACTGACTGGCCTGGAACTCCATAAAAGATCATGTGCACTCACTTGCACATGAACATACCTAATCTAATTTTTATTTCTTGTCTGTGTTTCTTTATTTGCTTGGTTTTGATGCTGTTATCAGAAATAGCTGTACCCGTGCTTTTTAAAAGAAAAAATGTGGCAAAAAGTAACTCCTTCTCAGGTGATGTGCTCTACCCTTGATTAAGCATGTGGTGGAGGTAGCACTTGCTTGCTGACTTGGTGAGATCATGTTGGTAGCAAAAGAGACAAGTTAATAGCTTTCTGTAAAGGATATAAAGTCTGTCCCACAAATACCTGCCTCTGTTTTGCAACCACAATCTTTAACTGCTTGTCATAAAACAATGAAGCAACAATATGTGCATACTAAGTCAAAATCACAGAAATTTGGAGTTCATGGAACAGTACAGAGGTATCTACCCTCCAAGTAAGCATTCATCCCACACACCAACTGAGCAGATCATAAATTTCCCTGTCCTGTTAGTAAGTTTCCCTGCTATCTTCCTTCCTGTGATGATATGAGGAAGTGCCATCTGTGCCAGGGAGAGTAGGGCAGTGCATAGCTGCTTAGAGTTTTGTAAGGAGTTTTATGTCATTTGACTATCACATTGATTTGTACATTTGTTTGTATTAGAAATGCATCAACGGTGGGTCTTGCTGGACAGAAAAGAGATATACATGTATGCCAGACAGTATTATTATAACTGATTAAATGTATATGTTTTAACAGAGAATTTTGAAAGGTAAGAGGTTAATCTCAACCCAGCTAATTTTGAAAACTAGGCTAAAAATTAAATGGGTTGGTTTAGGCCATAAAGATTTTATTTTACAGGTCTGATTGCAGCCAGAGACAAAAATGTCTGGGAAAACTAGGACTAGGAATCTTACTGTATTGTCCCTAGGGGTGAACTAATTGCTATCAATGAAGGGTGGGAATTTTTGAAATTGTTTTATAGCTTTCAGATGCTGCAACAGATCTTAGCAAAGCTCTGGGTGTGTGTTGTGCCAGAGTCAGTTGAACAGATGTGATATTCTGTAGCCAGCACTGAAATGATTTTTAGTCATTAGTGAGAGATATGGTGGAACTCTCCACAGCAGCACTTTGTCTCTCAGAACCTGACCGGAAAGATCTCTCACAGATATCTCATACAACCTCACACCTCATCTTGTCTTGCTGTAGTAAGCAATTCAACACTCATCATCTTGCCTTGCTGTAGTAAGTAACTTAACTAGGGAACAGTAATTTTTTAGTCAGTCAGGAAATTATAGTGAGATTAGTTCAGTATTGTTCTGCATCTGTGTGAATGTATCCAACTACATGATTTTTTTTATATCTCCTGTAATTAAAATGCTGGTGTTTATTGTAACTAGTCAGTATTCTTATGTTTTCTATTTTATTATTTATTATGCATTCTATATCTTTCATTGTGGCTGGTCTTTTAGAGAATACTTTTAAAATATTAAGAGTACTTATGCTTATTTTAGTGACACTGTGGCTGCTCCTGAAAGCCTTGCTGCATTGGTAAACTCTACCATTTGTATTAGTTTTAATTTTACTCACTATAATTGGGTACCCTTGTAAGAACCTTAAAGTAGCTTACCAGTGGCAGTGTAATTACCTTATAGCCTGGGCAGAGGGGGGCACAGCTTGTAGATCTCTGTCAGCTACTCCCAGGTGTGTGTGTGTATGTGTGTGGTGTGTGTGGTGTGTGTGTGTATGTGTGTGTGTGTGTGTGTGTGTGTGTGTGTGTGTGTGTGTGTGTGTGTGTGTGAAGATCAAATATCCAAGTGTGTGTGTGTGTGTGTGTGTGTGTGTGAAGATCAAATATCCAAGTGTGTGTGTGTGTGTGTGTGTGTGTGTGTGTGTGTGTGTGTGTGTGTGTGTGTGTGTGCCAGCTATTTGGAACAGAGACACAAAGCTCCAGACTGGTTAGTATGAATTCTTGTTTGAGACCTAGAGAAAGAGAGAGCGAGAGAGAGAGTCCAGCCCCTGGTCTGGAGTGTGATCTTAAGGGAAACTGTACTTGGTGAAGGGAGCTGTATCTGAAAAGACCATGTGTATTAATTTTTGTTCCTAGTGGCCATCCCTCACCAGTGGCAATGGTAAGAAGTGAGGGTCCTTGATTAATGGCCTGGAGTAGGGACCATCACACTTCTCATAAGTAGTCACTTACCTCTTGGTTACTCTGCAAATGGTGATATTTTTCTTTTTGTTTTTTTTTTAATCAGTAATGCACCTTTTGATTATATGCAGCACAGCCTTCCTTTAGCAGTAAATGCAGTAGTAATTAACCTTCACATCATCAAGCTGATGTGCGTGATGATGTGAGGTCAGATACTGCAACAGAAATGACTGATTTTGCAGACAATAATACAAAAGTAAAAAAATGTATGCATTATTAAAAATTGTAGAGCTGGAGGGTGGAAAGCATGTATGATTATGGTGGCCAGTGGTTTCTGTGTACATTTAAGCTAATGGCTTGATGCACATGATCTTCAATGCAAAGACGTCTGAACTAGCTTTTCATACACTCAGTACATAAGAATGAAACTAGGGTTTAATATGGGTCTATATTATATCAGCAAATGCTTAAAATAGCAAATGCTGTATAATCAACCCTAATATGTCAAAACATCAAAATACTGAACACACGAAACAGCGATCCCCCCACTTAAATATACCAACTCCGAGACCGAACCACAGTGGAGGAAATGGCATAGTCCCGAAAACGGCCCAGTGATTTTTTCCCCCTGGGAAAAAAATCTCTGTTCCATGCTTTCAGGATTTCACCATTTCGAGTAAACAGGGTCGATTAAACAGCGTTCGCTGATTTAATAGGGACCCTTTAATACCAAAAGTTAGGCCACTTAAACAGCAAAATGCAGTGCAATTATGTACTGGAGGTTTAAAGACCTCAGCTAAAGTAAACACAGACTGTTATAATGAATTTAAAAATTAGATAAAGAAATGAAAGCACTTATCTTTAAATCTATTAATGAAAGAATTTATTTCCGTCTTTTTATGGAAAAATGAGAGTTCTAGTTAAGATTAAATAATTTCTCAGATCCCAAGCAAAGGGGTCTGTGCAAAATTTAATTTTATGTTTTGCTTTTCTGTACTATGTCAGGACTGTCTAGGCTTTTTACTGCATCAGGACACCTCACAGATTTACAATACACAACTTGGAATCTTGTTAGGTCAGTCATTAAGTATCTTGCATTTCATCTAGATCTCTTTTACTGAAAGAACTTCAAACACTTTCTCCAAACTTCCCTTTTAATTTTTCAATTATTCCTTTTGAATACCTCCAATTTGATGGAAAAAAACCCAACAGGGCTACTTAAGGAATTTATATTGTTTCAACCTCATATAAATAATCCAGACATTACCATAAGCAATGAGCCACTCAGGACTGCAGACTTTTGGATGATAAACAATAAATGCCTGCAGCATATGTCAGTAGGTAGTATTTTTATCACTTTAGCAGAATTTCTGTATTTATGGGACCTCTGAATTTATTAAGAATTAAGAGGTTGCAAATTTTTCCCACTTCTGTGGTTGGATAATAGTAACTTTAAATTGATCTCTTCTTGATTGCAGTACTCCAAAAAGAAACATTCCATAGGATTTGGTAACATCTCCACTGCTCACAGTACAAGCTGTGGTAAAAATGGTCTGTTTACACAATGCAGGAGTTTGTGATTCAGAGGCCTGTTAGTCATAATGAGGAAAGATGTCCTTATCGGGTAATCTGCATGTCTCTGAATCACCATTTTCAAATACACACCCACACCCACACCAATACACAGCTCACACCCCATACCAGTCCCTGAGTCATCAGAATGTTCCAGATGCTTTTCCCTGCCCTTGGAAATCACAGATGATTGCAATCAGTCTATAATGACACACATTAGGGTTGCATACATCCTGTTATGCAGAAACTGCACTGCAGTGCTAAACCTGTTGCTCTATAAACTTTTTAAGTTAATCCTAGTCAAATTTCAAAAATTCTCCTTGGTGTCATATAGTGTTCCTCTAGAGTTGTCCTAAAGCCCAGAATATGGACACACATCTCCATCCCTCTCAGCTGTATAGAAACAAAAATGCTACACTAACTTATTAATGAAGTGGTAAGCAGTTAATGATGACGTTTCCTGTGCCAGTGGTGTAGGGTTTGAAGCTTTTCCCCATTCACTGTAATGTAATTCGTTTTCACTGTTTTGTTTTATGCAATGCCATCCCTGGTGTCTAGTGGTGTCATAGACAATGAATATCCTCCATGGGATGGTTCAAATATATTTTAGTTCTTTTAAGGCATGCTATCCATTGTACCCAGAGTGTTTTCTGTTCACCATCCCATCCAAAATCGTTTTTTTTTCTTAATGGCTTTCAGGCACAGTATACACAGTATCACTGATGGCTAGTGTTGCCCAACCCACATTTAACTCATCCCTGGTGCTTAGTGTTCCCACCTATCCAAAGTAATATTTAAGTGTCATTGAGGCACATAGTTAAAGATGTATCCCTGGTGTTTAGTGTTTCCCTGATTCATGTCTTTAAAGTTAACATTGGTGTCTAGTGATCCCCAACCCATGTCTTTAGAGTTATTTATGGTATAGAGTGTTCCCCCCACATCTTTAGAGTTGTCACTCATATCTAGTAGCTCCCACCATATGGCAGGATTCGCTCATTTATCTAGGGGGAGTGTGGAGGTATGACATCTCCCCCAAAAAACATGCATACATTCACACATTCATGTATAAAAAGACATACATACACAAACACACCACACACACACATAGCCCCCCCACATGACTGCACTTAAATACATACTCATCTATTCGCACACATAAACCTACCCCATCCCCTATCTACACCCATTTGTGTCCTCCCAGCCATCTCACACACACACACACACACACACACACACACACACACACACACACACACACACACACACACACACACACACACACACACACACACAGCCAAACACATATGCACATGCTCACATATTCCAACACTACCCCTCCATTAAATTTCCTGGCACTTGTCCCTACCATGATGGATGAACATGAGCTTTTGGCCATATTCATTGCCATAGTGATCCATGAATGGCTATGTTAACTTATGCAGTTTTGTAAATGGTTTAGCTCAAGCAGTTCTGAGGATAAGCACATGGCTATTTGGCATATGCCTGTCTCCTAGAATGCCTTAGTAGCATTTAGCAGGGTCACAGATACAGTTCATTCTGGTGCAGCAAGTCTTCATGTTGCAACAGCATGGTAGGACTGTCTCTGAATCAGAAATGGTTACCAAGAGGTTTACACCTCACAAAAACATTTCTGAATAGGACCAATTATCTTCCTTTTTGTATATCTCTGTAATGAATTCCTAGTATTACTGTGAGATTATTCTTTGAACTACCTGCTTGTCTTTATTAAAAGGAAAGAATGTTTACCCATCTTCGGAAACAATTTGGAACAATACTTGTAAAGTAAATTGATGCTTCTCCATAATGTCTGTATGGCTCCCCATAAATTAGCTATTGTGGGTAAAACTGACTCAACAATCTGGTACATTTTGTCTACTGATACCCTTGATATTTTCTGATGGAGTTGTCATTCTACTGGAAAACCTTCAAAATATAAAGTATTGCATTATAAATGTTAATGGTATAACCTTCTGCAGGCTGTCCCTTTATTATACATTTAGAAGGAGGATGATAATCTCTTACAGGGTAAAATTCTTTGCGACCTAAACATTGGACTAAAAAGTGAATACATGCCACATTATGAATTAAATTTCTTTATAAAACCTTCACTTTCCTCATGCAAGTTTCCACAGAATTTTTATGAGGCCACTAGAAAGTTTATTCATTTGTGGTCAAAAATAAAATTAATTTACTGCTCTGGACACTGAAATTTTATAGGTCTATGTAATCACACATTTGCCCATTATCATCAGTGATGCCATCTCATATTACTAGGATGGACCATAGACATCTTCAAAATTATGTATGTCAGCTTTTCAACACACAGGTAGCTTATAATAACTGTTTTATTTTTACATAGCCTTTTACGTTATGCATATCAATGGATGTCCTTGCAATCACTGCTGCAATATTCTTAATATATGGGTATTCTCTGCCGTGGAAGGCCGACATCAGGCCAGTCTACCAAAGACTCCTGTTGCTTTGCTTTAAAGATAAGCCAAACGTCACCCAAATGCTGCTTGTGTAGCATAGGGCATAAAGGTCGCATTCAGGACTGCCATAGTCAAAACCTCTTTGCCACCAGTCTGAATGTATCTTTTCACCATTGGTCTGCTTATCTGAGTCTGTTTTCTGCCAGTTGAAAATGTTTTTATCCTTCACTGACTAGATACACCTGTTTTCTGACTTCTTTGCAGTTGCAGATAAGTGCCCTGTTGGGGTTTTTGTTTTTTCTTGTCTTCTTTTGTGTTCCTTGAGGTTAATGTCATCCAGTGTGGGAAGCAGAGTCCACATAAAGACCACCATGATAAGTGTCTTTTATGTCTAGGAGCTTCTCATGACCGTATGTCTTGTTCAAATTGTCAGGAGTTTGTCCTGAAAACCCTTCACAGTAGACTTTCTTCCCTTTCCTTGTATCTTGAGAACCAGCATCTTAAGCTTCTCACTAAAGATACAATGGAAGGAATTCCCCACCTTGAGGGTCAGCCATTAGGGAAAAAGAAAGTGAAAAAGGTATGACTGGAATCTTCTGCTGTCTAGCATCTGAAAGGTGTTTCTCCTGAGGTCGTTACAAACTTGGAGGCTCGCCCAGGTGTGTTATCGGATTTCTTGGCCACAACCATGTTGGAGGCCAGTGAGGATCCGGCTGGCAACACATTCAAAGAGGCTTTGCAGGCATCCATCTCAAATGTTCAGAGGGAACCACAGTTAATTTTTTCTGGGTGGCCCAGGGGTCTTCCTCTGTTTTTAGTTGGGGAAGAAGTTCTTACTACATCAGTTTTTTTGGAGGGTATGCTCCTTTAAAAAAGAAACAAAAACTTAAACATGTTTCTTCTGCTCCTTGGGATCCACAAAGTGACTGTCAGGCCTTTACTCAGAGGTTATTTACTGCTTTAATGTCCTTAAAGTCTCCTCAAGTGGTTTTGGTTCCTGTTTCTCCTTGGTCCTCTACTCTCCTTAAAAGACATAGAGAACAGGATTCTCCTGAGGATGAGTCAGATTCTAATGATGAATCCTTGACTTATTCCACTCAAATTCCTTCTCCTTTGGACTATGAGTCAGAGGAGGAGACATCTATTAGTCCTGATGTTCTTTTTGAGGAAATTTCCTTTGGGGACATACTCTCTAGGATGATGGATTCTTTTTTTAAGTGGGATTGTGCTCAAGTCTCCGATATCCATAAGAGGTACTATGAGTTGCTGCAGCTGGAATCTCCTAAGCCTGTGGCTATTCTTCTTGTTTTGGCTGCTTTGCTGGATGCTTTTTCCATTGCCTCTCATGTGTCTGATTCTCTGGCCCCTGCTCCCAAGAAACCTGAGATGTTTTATAGGGTGCCTGAGGATTGTTATTTTTTATATAAATGCCCTTGCTGCTGACCCCTGTACAGTGTCTGTAGCCTCTGATAAGCCATCTCAATTGCTTCCTTTGTCCAAGTTATTGCCCTTTGACAAGGACAGCAGAGCTATGGAAAGGCTGGGTAAGAAGGTTTACACTTCTGCTACCCTAGCTTTTAGGGCTATTAAGTATCTATCCCATGTGTCTAGGTATGTGTTGGCTCTTTTTTTCAGGTCTGTCAACTTATTTCTGATTTTCCAGACTCTGAGGGCAAAACTTCTGTTCTTTCCTTGCTAGGGACTTCATCTGAAGTTGTTCGTTATTCTATTAAATGTAGTTATGATGTGGCAGATGCCTCTTCTAGGGCTGCTGTGTTTGGTTCAGTGATGAAGCAGTATTCTTGGCTTAGGCTTCAACATCTACCTGATGATATTAAGGCTAAGTTGGTGGATGCTCCTCTGGATTCTAAGCTTTTGTTTGAGGAAGCTACTGCTGGTTTGTTTAAGTCCCTTCAGGATAAGGGTAAGGCCTTAAAGGAACTCAAACATGTGTTTGTTTTTCCTATGCTTAAATTTCAGAGAAACTACCTTGCTAAGCCTGCCTTTGTTCATATCCTGCTCTTCTAATAAAGGTAATAAGAGTGGCAAATGGGCTCCTCCTGCTAATGCTCCTCAGTTTTCAGGGACTCTGAAGCCTTCCTTTGCAGACAAACCCGGCGCTGTATGACTAGCCATCCCTTCCCAGCCACATTCATCTTTCTTTTCATGTTTGGCTTCACATCACTCAGGATTCGCGCATTCTGTCAATAATTTGTCAGGGGTACTTCATGGTGTGGAAATCCCATCCTCCTTTTATGGGCATTCCTCAGCCTCCTCAGGAACAACTTCTCTTCTTCCCAGAGATTTTTCAAAATCTCTTGACTCAGGGTACTATTCAAGAGGTGCCTGTGTCCCAAAGGGGGAAAGGGTTCTACTCCAGACAGTTTTCAGTGCCTAGGAAAGAGAGCACTTGGAGACCTATTTTAGACCTCAATCACTGAAACACTTTTCTAAAAGTGCCTTCCTTTTGGACGATGTCCCTTCAGATTATTTTGCCTCTCTTTCTCCCTCAGGGGTGTCTCTGGATCTCAAGGATGCTTATCTCCATATTCTGATCCATCCTCTTTTCAGGACGTTTTTGCATTTCTCTGTTACTTTCTAGCACTTCAAGTTCTCTGCTTTGCCCTTTGGCCTTTCTACTGCCCCAAGAGTGTTCACCAAATGCCTTGTACCTGAGATTACATTTTGCAGGCTTCAAGGGATCCAAATATTTCCTTACTTGGATGACTTGTTGATTCAGGCACCATCTCTAGAGACCCTTTTGAAAAATCTTCATTTTGCTGTTTCCCTTCTTCACAGTCTAGGGTTCACTATAAATTTCAAAAAGTCTACTCAGACTCCTTCTCAGGATCATGTTTTTCTGGGTTGGAGGATTTAGATGGTACCACTGCTGGCTTCCCTGTACCCCAAAGGCATTAACTCTCATTTCTTTTTTTCACACTCTTCTTCCTCTGGCTTCCTTTACCACTAAGGAGTTTCTGAAAGCTCTGGGTTTCATGGCGTCCACCATTCAGATGGTCCAAACTTCACATGAGAAAGTTTCAGTGTTTCTGCAGTCAGTGTGGCTTCAACACACACATCCTCTAGACTTTGTAGCTCCTCTTCTTCCTTGTCTCAGACAGGAAATTCACTGGTGGATTCAGCAGTTGCCTCTGAATCCAGGATCCATTTTCACCCCCCTCTTTCCTCTCAGGAATTATTCACAGACGCTTCACACATGGGATGGGGGGGCAACATTTGGCTCCCTAAAAGTTCAGTGGGTACGGTCACCTCATCAGCAGAATGAGCACATCAACAAAGAGATGAGAGCTCTTCTGCTGGCTCTTCAGGCCTTTTAGCCTCTTTTTTGTCCAGGGCCTCTCAAGGTGTTCACAGATAATACAACAGTAATATGGTATACCAACAAACAGGGAGAGATGAGATCTTATCTTCTTTGCCTATTGGCACTTCTGGTATGGGATCTTGCTGTCAAGTATCAAGTGACACTTCAAGTAGTTTATAACCCTTCTGGTCAGAACATTGCGGCAGACACTCTGAGCAGGTCCTTAACTCAGTCTTATGAATAGATGATTCCCAGGGATATGTTTTTGCACATTATCCACCAGTGGGGTACTCCTCAAGTGGATCTTTTTGCCTCCCTCTGAACAGACAACTTCCTCTGTTTTGTCCCAGGTCCACTGGTGTGAAAGGTAGACACCCTCTCATTTCCATGGAAGGGATGTTTCTTTATGCATTCCCTCCCCTTCCTCTCATTCCGAAAGTCTTGTTCAAAATTCAGAAGGATTCTCCCATAATTTTGTAGGTGACTCCATTTTGGCTGTGACAGCACTGGTTACCTCTTCTTCTGCATTTAGCCAGGGGTAATCATCACAAGTTACCTCACAGGGTAGATCTATTCTCACAAGACAAGGGATCTCTTATCCATCCCCACTTGTCCATGCTTCAACTGATACTGTGGTGATAGGATTTTGACTCCTCATAGACACTTTTTTTTCTGAGGATGTGCTTCAAGTCCTGCAGGAAGCCAAGAAACCTGCTACTAGGAAATCCTACTTCTCCAAATGGAAGAGGTTTTCTACTTGGTGTCTCTCTCATAACCTGGACCCACTTACTGTGGATGTTCCTTTGGTTCTCTCTTATTTGTGTGAGTTGCTCATTGCTGGTTTGGCCTATTGTTCTATTAAGGCCCACTTATCAGCTATTTCTGTTTGGCTGCCCTTTTCTCCTCCCTTAGCTTCCCTATTTGAGGTGAAACGTTTTCCTAAAGGCATCCTTAATATTAGACCTCACAGGAAGGCTGTTCATCCTCCCTGGGATCTTAATTTTGTTTTGCAGAAGTTGACTCAGGCTCCTTTTCAGCCTGCTGCTTCAGCTTCCTTGCAACTTTGTTCCTGGAAGACTGTTATTTTGTTAGCTCTTACTTCTCCCAGAAGGATGCCCTTATGGCTTGTCCTCCTTTCTTGATCTTTCATGAGGACAGCATGTCCTTGCACACTAACTCTTCTTTTATGCCTACGGTAGTTAATTAGCTATCACTTAATCAGTCTATTAATCTGCCTACTTCTTTCCCCTCTCCACAAACTGACAACGAGAGGGTGCTGTATACTTTTTATTTAGATAAGACATAGGCTATTAGAAAATCTGATCAGTTATTTGTTTCTTTTCATCTCAGATCATTGCGACTTGCTGTATCCAAGCAAACTATTTCTTCTTGGATTTCTAAGGCTATTTCTTTTTGTTGCACTTTTTATGGCAAGAGCCTTCCCTCTTCAGCCAAGGCTCATTCTACTAGAGCTGTGACTTATTCTGGTACTTTTTTCAAGGACTTAGATACTAATTCTATTCTTGAAGCAGTTAGCTGGACTTCTGTACATACCTTTACCAAGCTCTACAAGTTGGATGGTATCTCTAGATCTAGGGCTAGTTTTGCTAGTGCCGTTCTTCATGGTATTTTCGTGGACTCTTCTGCTCCTTCCCTCTCAGGTTTCCTCTTGAGATTGGCACTCTCCTCTAAGTTAGGAATACCGCAGCAGTGAATGTAAGCACATAGTACAGTTGTGTACAATCTTACCATAATGGTAGATGTCCTTGCCTTCACTGCTGCAGGATTTGCTCCCTCCCTCCTTCCCCCTAGTCCTTTGCCTTCCTGGATGTACAGATTACCTCTTGGGTTCATTGGACTGGTGTTTCTACTGGGGCAATCAGTTCTGACTATGGTAGGTCTGAACATCACCGTTATGCCCTATGGTACGGAAGGAGCATTTGAGTGACATTCAGCTTACCTTTAAAGCAACAGGAGCCTTTGCTAGACTGGCCAGACGTCGGGCTTCCACGGCAGGGAATCCCCATATGTTAAGAATACTGCAGCAGTAAAGGCAAGGGCATCTACCATTATGGTAAGATTTTATACAATTGTTCTTTCTGAAAAAGACTGTTTGCATGGATTGCCGTCAACAATGCTGATATTCTAGCTCATGTTTCTGTGTTTGTTTCCACTTGGGATGTTTTTGCTTTTTCCTATGTACTGTGTAAAATATGTTGATCAAAAACTGCTATTATTAGAAAAAGGAACTTGAAGTCATGATTAATGAAAAGAACCAAAAAGATGTCTCATACAATTTGAACTTGAGCAATGCTGAGCAATTCTTAAGGATAAATGCTAAGTAGCTTGCTTGCGTAGGTGACCTGACTGCTTCTGTGAACAGTGGTGACATCTAAAGTTAATGCTGAATGTGCTCATCCATTACATTCCTTGGCTGCCAGAGAGTAAGGGTAAGTTAAGTAAACTGAAAATACAAGCCAGAATACTGATATCTTTGGACAATGGCTTAATTTAGCTACCAGAATATACTTTCATTTTAACATTACAAGCAAGGTTAGTCTGGCCTCCCAAAAGCTTTTCTCTAGCAAACTAAGCTGGCAGAAATTCCATAATATCCCATAATTTCCAGCTCCAAGGCCAAAAAAAAAAAGATGTCTTACTTCAGCTTGGTAGCACATTATTAAAAGGGATGAGTTGAAACTCAGTGGCAGATTTAGTTTTTAGTTCAGGGGCTTGTACAATAAAAGAAACATGGTTATCAGGCTTCAGTGGACATCTTTTGCAGGTATTTTTTTTATTCCAGCAGGCAACCAGATATTATTTATGGGCAGTGGTAACAGTATGTACTGCCCTCAGCAGCATTCCACTCATGTCTTTTTTTCCTACGTCTATTAGGGTTATCATGGTGATCGGGAGAGTTGCTGCACCAAGCTAAAGAGCATTACAGTACTTTTGCTCTTTCCTGGTGATTGCACATTGGAGATGATCATCAAAAGTCACTGTGTGTGTGAGGGACACTCTGGATGTGAAAGCAAATGACACAAGAGCTCAATGTAACAGAGCTACAATTTAAAAGATGTTACACTGACTATTTGTTTCTTTTACATGGTTCTAAATCTGACTTTAGAACTGTACTCAGAAGGTATATGTTGGTTGGGAGGGGCAGAATGTATGTGAAAGAACAGACAATTACATAATTTAGCAATAACCGATGCCTGGGTGTGGGTAATGCTGGATTTACCCATGGTTGGCGTGGTTTGGTCATGAGGGCGAAGCCCGAATGGCCAAACAAAGACAAACGTGTGTAAATCCAGCATTACCCACACCCAGAAGTGGGTTATTGCTATTATACAATGACATTGTTTAAGAAAAAAAATACTTAATTTTCTTAAATAATGGCATTGTATAATGCCTCCTTGCTGCCCTTCCGCAGCTGTCCGGTATTCTGTGGCAGTTCTGATGTACTGCGCATGCGTATGCTTACGTAGTACATCAGAGCTGTGGGTGGAAGCAATGGAGAAAGCAAGATCTCCATTGCTTTTTAGAAAGTGTCTTGCTATGTTAAAGGAGTTTAACATAGCGAGACAGCTTTAAAAAAAGCAACGGTGCTTTTTTTAAAGCTGTCTCACTATGTTAAACTCCTTTAACCTAGCAAGACACTTTCTAAAAAGCAGCGGAGATCTTGCTTTCTCCATTGCTTTAGAAAGTGTCTCGCTATGTTAAAGGAGTTTAACATAGCGAGGCAGCTTTAAAAAAAGCAACGGAGATCTTCCTTTCTCCGTTGCTTTTTTAAAGCTGTCTCGCTATGTTAAACTCCTTTAACATAGCGAGACACTTTCTAAAATGCAATGGAGATCTTGCTTTATCCGTTGCTGTAAGAAAAAAAAAAGACTTATACTAATGGAAAAAGTCCGGGCGACCGGGAATCTAATCATTGTTAAATGATTATTCACATTAATATAGTTTGTCAGAGGGAACAGTATGTGTGTCTATGCGCAGCCAGTTGAAAATAATTTTCTAGTTATTGTTTGATTTCATTTTCTCAAAATCAAACCTCAGAAGTGTAGAATGAAGGTGTCTATGTGACTGTATGTGTGTCTGGTGCTAAGAAGTGTGCAGTGTGTGACTATCTTTTTTGGGGGCAGACTTTGTATGAAATCAAAGAGCAGTTACACGGTCACTGCAAAAAACCCACTAACATGGCTTTGAAGGGGGCTGGTGGTCAATATATGTCTCTGAGAGAAGCAAGCAGAAGTACATTACTTTGGCAATTACATTTGTGGCTTCTTCACATCCAAGGCTTTCAGAATGGGCACACAGACAGCATGTGTGTAAAAAGCAGTGAAGTTTGTGTTCATTGTGGTTTTAAAAACACAGTTAAAAACAAAACATTTTGTTATAATTCCACGTCCTCCATTAAATAAATGTCTTCAGAGTCAATCCCCAACAAATGTTCACTTTTTCCTCATAGGAGCAAATACACAGTTCATAAAATCATAAATATATTTTGCTTTTATAACAAAATGGAAATCATTACTGGAAACTGTGACTTGGCATTCAGAAATCAATGTGTATCTACTGTATTATCTCTGCACCTAAAAGACAGTATAAAATTTAATATCTAGATTCGAAGTACAAAATAATTTAGTAGAAAACATCAAAATGTTTCAGAGCTATATCCCTGCATTGATAAACTCCCATTTTTTTTTTTATCATCAACCCACAGAAAGTCACACAATACTAAATCTGGCCTTTGATGCTAAAAGGATGGACAAGCCTAATACTAGTCTTTAAAGCAGTATTTTAAGTCAATATTGTTATAGAATTTTAAACCCACAGAGCAATATTTGTTTATGTGTGTCTGCTTTAAATAAGGATAAACCATGCTCTTCATTACATCTAGCACAGCTTAGCTCCAATCAGCCTGCTTTTACAGAATCTGAATTTATTAGACACCACTAATTTCTAATTTTAGTAATCCATTTATATATTCTTAAATACCTATTCTAGTCTGTTGTCAGTTTAATGTCCACTCAGGCAGCTGTACAACTGACAGGAAAAAGTTCATCTTCTGTAACTCCCAAGGCAGGTTCCATGCCAGAAGCAGTGTGGATACCATCCTATCCACAATATTAACAGGACTGCATTACAGAAACAGAACTGTGTGGTTGGCAGTGTGTGTATGTGTGGTGGGGTATAAAGTGCCATATAGTGCAGCAGTGGGGGATTGAGCCAAAACTACTATTTTAAAAGATCGGTAGGGAGCAGTATGGGGTATCATTACTGGAACCTGTGTCTAACAGAGCTCTTTTCAAACTATCTGGAAATATACAGAGCTAAGTATATATTTTTTGTTCTTCAGAATTGTATACTGTAAATTGTTACTGGACTAATTTTATTCAGAGTCGTGCACTGTTATTTTTGATTCACTGTATAGTTTTTCAGATCTCTGCTGAAAGTGTTTTGTAACTTTTGTCCCACCTCTCCCTATTTTCTGCTGTGTCTTAAGTTGGTATAACTGTTTTTTACAGCTTGTGTCATCTGACTATCTGAAGGATTACTTGCATAATAATACACTCTGTTAGTTAACAGCTGCATATCATTGCTGGAACCTGTGTCTAACAGAGCTCTTTTCAAACTATCTGGAAATATACAGAGCTAAGTATATTTTTCTGGTTCTTCAGAATTGTGTACTGTAAATTTTGCTGGACTAATTTTATTCAGAGTTGTGCACTGTTATTTTTGATTCACTGTATAGTTTTTCAGATCTCTTCTGAAAGTATTTTGTCCCACCCACTCTCCCTATTTCTGGTTTGTTGTTTAAATTTGATGGCTTTTGATGTTGCCCACCCAACTGTTGATTTGATCTGGGACACTCCCCCCAGTTTCCTACCTTTCCTGTAACTAGTGTAGTCCATATACAGATTTGCTGTATCCAGGACTGCATGTAAGCTTCTAAGCCCCCCCCCCAAGCCTTTCTGTGCTGGAGGGAAGCCTTCTAGCTTGTCAGTGGGAGTGGTAAGCACTAGGTAACCTGTCTGCCACATAAGGAATGGTTCTGGCCCAGAAACTGTAGTTATTGGCCGTCTGGGCAATCTTTTTCATCTCTCTCAACTTTCTGATTTGAAAGCCCGCATTTGCACTTGTTTCTTTCCTGTAACTAGTTTAGTGCAGATACAGATTCTTACTTTTAGCACTTGAATTTGCTTATTCGTGCTCGGCACTTGTTCAGAACTTGTTGTAAGCACTAAATAAGCTACTAATTACTATAGCACTCAACCTTCCTCATTACCTAGAGGAAAACTGTTTTTGTACTCAATTTCCTCACTTATCTAGAGGAAAATAGTTTTTTATTTAGGCATGTCCAAGGGTCAGCTCCCAGTGTTCTCTCCTGTCTATCTGATAAATCCGGGCATCTTGGGGCAATGTAGAAATTGCTTCATGTACACAGACAACCCTCTCCTCCTCCCACCCAACACTACAACCTGTGAGAAATGCACTTATCTAGCCAAACTGGTGGTAAAGCTCTCTCCAACCAAGACTGAACTTGACATTCAAGAGGTGAAAGTAAACACTTGCACCACACCACACTTATCACATAGTCTCACTAAATCTACACCACCAAAATCCACACATAGAAACAGAAAAACATTCGCAGAGGCTCTCAATAATAATCTGCCCAAGAAACAGAGACCTCCAAAGCAGAAATGCAAGCAACCTCCACCCCCTAACACAACCCAAATGACACATAGTCCACAGACTCAGTGTGCCACTCAACCACAGCCAATAAGGCAAAACAACGTATCCAACATACTAGTCATAGGTGACTCTATAGTCAGGCACACTGATGTCCCACTCACCAGGCTAAACAAGGAGAAGGTTGCTGTCAGCTGCCTGTCAGGTGCCAGGATCCGCCACATAACCCATGCACTCAGGTCACTCCACAATAAGTAAAATATGACTCTGTCATTGTCCATGTTGGTGTGAATGACCTGAGACGTACCTCCCTGGACTACATGAAAAGAGACATGGAAGAGCTCTCCGATCTTGCAGCCCAGGCAGGTATGACCCTAGCCCTGAGTAGCATTCTGCCATCACCCAGAATGATACCGCAGTACAAGGACAAAATGATTGACTTCAACAATTGGCTAAGCTTCTGGTGTCATTCTAAGAGGATCCAGTATCTGTCTACTTTGCCAGAGATGGCCTGCACCTGTCACCCTTGGGATTTCGGATACTGGATAAGGCTCTTGCCGCCCCTATAGTGCCTTTTTAGGCAAGGTTCAAATGACAAATTCACCACTGTAGCAGGAACAGGCAAGCAAAAACTGAGGGTAATGCTACTCAATGCCAGAAGTCTAAATCACAAAATCCACTCACTCGAGACACTCCTTAAAATGGAGAACATCGATAAATGTGCAGTGACCGAGACCTGGTTCAAGGCTCCAAAGAGCACCCCTGCACTACCAAGCTATAACTCATACCACACATTTCGGCCATGTAACCTGGACTGGAACACCAAAGGCAGAGGTGTGTCCATATTCATTAAGGATATCCACACCTCCAGGCTAGTTGCTCAGCATAATGCATCCAAGGTTATCCAAGTGCAACTAACTCTGGGCAAAACTGTAATCCAAATTGTAGCTTGCTACAGATCCCCCACCATGCCCCAGGATTCCACTCCTCTTTTCTTGATGTACTGGAAAATATTAGGGTTCATCCAAACACCCTAATAATGGGCGATTTCAACTACCCCACCATTTACTGGGAAAACTACTCGTGTACCAACTCCCTCACACAACACTTTTTGGAATTCATAAACTCCAATGCCCTGGATCAACTTA
Organism: Protopterus annectens; assembly: GCF_019279795.1. Lineage (NCBI taxonomy): Eukaryota > Metazoa > Chordata > Ceratodontiformes > Protopteridae > Protopterus > Protopterus annectens. The sequence goes on along the minus strand of NC_056743.1, from coordinate 764,280,560 downwards.
TCCACACCCCCACCAGGGGCAACAATATCCTAGACCTAGTCATTACCAACATGAGTGACTGGTGTTTCACACCTGAAGTCAACTCCTCGTTGGTCCGATAAGCTAATCACCCTTGATATCCACATCCCGCCCCCACCCCACATTTAGGAAACCATGGTAAAAAATTTCTCCAAAGCCAACTTCATGCTTCTTAAGACAGAAGTGGTGAACTTCATGACACCCATGCAGATGGACAATACAGTTATGACTGCTGAATCCTACACAAATGCACTCTATAAGCACTTACATGAGTGCAAGGATCATGCTATCCCAAACAGAACCAAGACGCTATCCTCCAAAAAAGGAAGCCAATCTGGTGGTCCCCTGCCATAAACAAACTGTACAACAGAAGGAATAAATTGTTGCAAAAGAGAGTAAAATCCCATGAGTGGAGGAGCTCCCTGGTCAGCCTCAGTAAGAAGCTGAGATCCCTTATAAGATACTCCAAAGCTAGCTATGAAAACAAAATCGCCACTGATTTTAAGGACAACCACAACGCATTCTATAGTTATGTCAAGGATCTCAATGGCAACACCCAGATTTGCTTTGTGTTACAGTACAACGGCACGAAAATTACAGAACCAACTGATATTGCCAACATCCTGGCAGATAGGTTCAATGCTAACTTTACCCCCACCCCCACCCTCTAAAGGGCCCATATCTATACAGGAAGAATACAGAGTCCCTGTAATCACAACTACGCAGGTAAAAGCTGCACTCTCTAAAGCCAAAAACGCAGCATCCATGGGACTGGAGAACATCCCAGGCTACATTTTACACGAAGTCCTTCTACATGGCACACCTCATCATAAAAGGGTTCTCATCCAGGAAAAAAGAGGTCATTATTCCCCTCTACTCGACACTCATTAGACCCATTATAGAGTACAACGCCCCTTTTGGAATGTACCTCACAAGACATCTGTGGCCTTTCCAGCTGCTGCAGAAGTACCTCACAAAGAGGATTACTGGCCTCAAACAGATACCCTACACTGACCGTCTCAAAAACTCCAGCTTTACACCATAACATATCGCCTACTCCGAGGTGATCTCTGCCTAACATATAAAGCTATGTCAAACCCAGAGGTGTTGGACATGCTACACCTAAAGAAATCCCAATCCCTCCAAGCTACATGCTCTAGGGACCTAAACCTTATCACCACAATAAACAGGACATGCTGGAGGAATAGATTCCTGTCTCAGAGACTTCCCATACTCTAGAATAGGCTACCCATCTATGTCAAGCAAACGTCTTCATTAGCACTCTTCAAGAAAAATCTTGATGAGTGGATGGGAAATAGGACATACACCCCGGAGATCACTTCTGTGTCTTTGCTCGACAGGGGCACAGGAAAATAACTTTCTTGGGTGGCGTAAGCCAGAGAACCTTGTTGGCTAGGCTTGTATAGGCCCTCAGGCCGATAGCCTAGTACCTACCTATGAATCTATGAACCTCATTGCGCTGTACATGGCTTTGCAGCATGTTCACCTTGCTGTTAAAGAGTGGGTTCATTTTGTACCAGTTAGCAAGTGCATGGTCCATCCTGGCACAAATTTATCCATGTGTGTGTGTGTGTGTGTGTGTGTGTGTGTGTGTGTGTGTGTGTGTGTGTGTGTGTGTGCATTAGTGCATGCATGTGTGCATATGTGGTGCTTCCTTTTTTTGAGCTGTAATGTACTTGTGCAGCCCCTGTACATTTAATCATGGAGGTTTTATGAGCTAGTAATGATCTGTACTGTGACTGAAAGCAGAAAAAAACATTATACAAGCCAAGGGAGTGCAGTGTATACAACATTTGGCATGTCAATAGCCTCATTTAACATGCCCATGACCTGATCTTATTTGCCAGTTATTAACAATCTCAAACCAATGAGTGGAATCAGTGCATTGCTGATGGGGTTTTCCAGAATGAGAATACCTTCAGTTTGAAGGGTGTGTTATATAACTGGCTAGGTGCTGTTAACTCATCGTGTGGTGTACAGGCCCATGTTACATTGCCTGCATATCATCTTGTTGTGATTTGTGGACACTGTAGTGATTCAACTGCTGCACTTTACATCTGCTGACTCTACACCCACATGCAGCCATCTTGCTGTGCATTTGATTAGCAGCAGCCCTAGACTGGCCTATAACATGTTCTTAGATTGCTTCTCTAGTGTCCATCTCTCTGATTATTATATCACATCCAACCAAATATACATGTATAACAGACCATTAGAATACACACTAGGAGATGCACTGTGGTATTCTATGCCCATCCGTAATTGTGCTCAACCATTAAACGTGTGTCCAGAATCATTCCCATTTACTTGCAAACATACATTCTGTACATTAGTCTTAAGTAGTGTACACTATGAGTGGACATTTCTCTCATGGTCTTTTTAGGACCTCATAAAGCAAAGGTGAAACCAAAAAGAAAGAAAGAAAGAAAACAAATCCATTATTCATGGTTCTATTCAACTATTCACGTGTGCTTAACAGCTTTCCTAGAAAACATCTAAAAATGAAATCCCATGTAAAGGCATACCTTTAATAAATTATCTACTCTCTCTTTTGGCTTTTCCTGGTTAGGGGTCACAACAGCAGATCGCCGGTCCGCAGACTGATTGGCAGTAGTGTTTTTACAGTGTTGAGTTACCAGTCCGGCACCCAACCTTCATAGAAAGCACACACATACACACATGCACCTACCTGCATGTTTTTAAAACTCATTCGACCACAGGGAGGACATGCAGACCACACAGAAGGTGCTCCAGCTGAAAATTGAACGGCAGAACCTCTTGCTGTGAGGCGACAATGCTAACCACTGCATCACTGCAGCCATAAATTGTTTATCTACTAAAATAATTAATAATTTTATATCAGTCAAGGTTAATTATCCAAAGGGTATGAAGCTATCTTAGCAGAGAGGCTGACCTTTTGGTCTTTTATCTTGGGATAAATGGGGGGAAAACAACTTCAATTTCAGATACCATCAGGAAGTAGATTTTTAGCAGTTTATAAAACAACATATTCACGTACTTTGGGAGGTTATAACTGGCATTACCGCCAGAGATAATTCCATACATCCAGGAAAATAGACAAAACATTTTCTATCCCATCTGAGCATATGACAAATGGCAGATTTTGAACCAAAGGATGTCACCAAACACAGCAGGTTCCCAAAAGGATATCTTATTGAGCACTTTCTTCTCGCTTGTAACAAAAGACTTCATCAGAATGAAATAAAATGTTAAAATCACACAATATAAAACACCAAAAATAATCACATGGTGTAAATGCACCAATAATTCTATAAAATTCATTAAACAATTAGTCAAATGCAAGCAGCAACTTTAAATAGGTACTTAATTTAAGGTGTGGAATACTAAATGCATGGTTGAATTTCAAGAGCTTCTTTGCCAAATTAGGTTAAATCCACATGTATTTCCTGGATTAAATGACACCTTCAGTATAAGTAGCCATCTTAGGCTACTTTCTTATTGCATTTAGTATTCCACACCTTAAATTAAGCACCTATTTAAAGTTCCTGCTTGCATTTCACTAATTGTTTAATGAATTTTATAGTATTATCCTTTTGAGAATCTGCAATGTTTGGTGTTATTCTTTGGTTTGCAAGTCGCTTTTTCAACTTTGCTGATTTTTGTGGTAAATGGCAGATTTTGCTGTCTCTGGTGTTGTTATTATTGCGGTGTGTTTGTTAATTTTTGAAGCGGTTCTTTAAAAAAAAAAAGCATCTTAACTTTTCCCAGCTATTAATGACATGCATTTACTGTTCAGAGATTAATAACTATTAAAGATTTTTTATAGCCCAGCTGGAACAAAAACCTTTGCTATATTAGCAAATAGTTTCCCTGGCTTTCTTGCTTCTAATTAAAGCATTTTCTTTTTCTAATGACCCATAATGAGTTAGATATTAGTAAAATATTATTTCAGTAATTACCCAGTAACTTCTTTATGCTGTAGCTTACTCCATTTTTCATCAAATGTTAATATTTTCTGTATTTTTATTATATATGTATTATCAAATTCTTGCAAAATATCATAGATGTATTATCGCTAAATACATGCCTCTTTTCTTTTCAAGTAGATTTCTCTTGATATTATTCCTCGCCCCTCTTCTTCAAGTTATATCCCATGCTCAACTTTTATTAATTAATAAGGTTATTAAAAATAAATTCATCACTAACTATAGTCCTTAAAATTTGACTTGTTGAAAGTTAGTATCTTGCTATTCACTAATTCCTTGTAGATACATGACTGTGATTTCTTATTAGCTTATTATGATTAATTAGTGAAACAGCTTACTTAAAAAATAATAATTAAAATGGATTTTCTGTACTGCAAACATATTGATTTGCCTAGTCTGTTTTTGGATGTAGTTACCGGAAAATAAAAACATTATCCATGTGTTCTGTCGGAGCTCAGGGTTCGACCAAACACATTTTTGTTAACTTGGAATATGCACTGGTTCTGCAGAAATGATCCATCTTGTCATGAGTCACTGCTTCTCTCACATTGAAATCTGCGTTGAAATGACCCTTTGATATATTGCTCATTTAGAAGTCATATTTTCTGATGGTTTCACATCAGCTCAGTTTGTTAAAGAAACAGCTTGATCCATACCCCTTTTAGATTAATTCATGCAGTATGCTATTCCGGAAAAACGCCTCACTGCGTTTGTCTTCTGCCATCCAGAGGCACATTCTATATGGCTGCTTTGTCATGCAGAGTCAAAAATAACAACAATGCAGCTTTTATTAGTGAATTAATCAAAGGTCATATTTGTACTATGTCAGTTCAGCTGTGATACTATATGACCATCCATTTTATGATTATTGAAGATAACTCAGCACACACTGAAATTTTGAAGTCAGTTTTTAAAAGGCTGGATGCAACATTAATGTTACCTTGTAGGGTGTTTGCCCACATGCACTGAAAACTCTCCAAACCATTGCCTTCTGGGATATCCAGAACGGTGCTGAACACACAGTGCAGACATTCTCTAACAGATGTGTTATAGTATGCTAGAAATAATTCAAAGTACTTTATAACACATCTAAACAATATATTTCTGAAATGTTTCAGGAACAAATTAAAGTTAGAAATAGTTATATAATTAAAAGAGTCACCCTACTGTGCTGTGAAATCACTGTGCATATTTCTAGTTTTTAATAACAAAAAGCTGAGTAATGCACACCACTGACAATTTCCTAATTAGGACTAATGAGAGATTTGATAGCAGGAACCACTGTCCTGTAACTGTATTAAATCTGTTGCCTGATTAAGGGTGGTCCTGTTATAAATGCAATTAACTGCTTTATTATATTTTCAAAAACTGCATGGAATACTCAAATCTGAACGATTCCAGCATGTGGTAATACTGCGTTATGCTGCCTAATAAGACTGGTTTTCATGAATGTCTTCATTCTTTTGTTTATTCAGTTGCTCTGCTAAATAGATCACCATAAGCAAACCAGTAAGGCAAAATATTTGTTAGTCACTATAAGGGAAAAGAAAGAACAACATTTTGGTATAGTTCTAAAAGATGTTTTACATTTCTAAGGATTTAAGATGAGACATAAAATAAGGACTATCCCTCTTCCCCATAAAACATATTCAGGTGATTGCACGTACACAGCACACATAGACACTGACACAGACACATAGACTCTCTCTCTCACACACACACACACACACACACACACACACACACACACACACACACACACACACACACACACACACTTGTAGGTATACACACAAAAATGGACAAGTGTGTACACTCTTACATGTTGCTTTTAATAAAATCTGCATTTGCATTAATCTTCCTTGAGTTAAAATTACTTTTTTCATATTCTGAATATACCAGCCTATGCTTTAACCACTGTAATATAATTCTCCTATTCAAAAGAAGCTAGTAATATTTAGCTGTCTTACACAGAAAAGGTTATGGGTGCAGTTAATGAAAATGAGTCCCGTACTTGAAATGATTTAGAAGCCAGAATAAATATCCAGCATTGCTTTGGCAGATTCAATAGTCGTTCCTTATGCCAGGACTTAAAGTAGTCCATGTTGCAAGTGCTTCCATCTTTTCATTCTCTTCCCAAGTGCTGGATTAAGTGACCTATGGGTCCAGGTCTGTTTTCAGTTTATGTGCCTCCCAATTGACAGGACAAATGTCTACACTAATGACAGAGTGAAACAGTAATTATGCTGCAGCATCAGTATAAGTCAGTGATAGATGCAATACATAGAAGAGATGGAGCAAATGTATTTCTTTAACATTTGTTTACCAGGAAAGTCCAACTTGAAACAAAGCCAATTTTCAGCGAGGGCCTGGGGAGAAATGCTTCAGACACATGTTTTTGTAACATGGGAGGAAACCGAAGTACCCGGAGAAAATCTACACAAATGTAGGGAGGATATGCAGACTCTGCACAGAAGGCACTCCAGCTGAGAATCGAACCGAAGAACCTCCTGCTGTGAGGTGACAACGCTACTGCTGCACCACTGCACCATCCAAATGAAATCAATGGATGTTGGGCAGAAAGGATCAACTAGTTAACTTGTCTGGCAACAGCAGCCAAGAAAGGATCATGAGACTAATGGCTGATATTAAAACAAATTCAGGATACTAACAGTGCAAAGAAATGTTTAAGCACGTGTTAAACAAAAGTGCTGTAATGAAGTTTATGTAACTGCTTGAGGAAAGAAAAGTCCAAAGAGGTAAAAGCCTTCAGAGAGACAATTACAAAAGAGAGAACTTTATTTCAAAGCAGCCAAAACAGGAAATTCATTTTATGGTTGCACTGCTCAAATGTTGAAACAGATTGTGTTACATTCACAGAAATAACAACTGTACCTCTGCCTGTGGTGGAAGAATCTTACTTGTGAATTTATATTATAAACTATAGGACCACAGAGTATTATAGTGTTATAATGTAAGTTCACCAGTGAGATTGTGATCTTATAACACCACAGGACCACAGAGTACTATTTAGGCTGCATCATCTGGGTAGGTAAGTAAGAAAATGTGATTTAGAAAAGAAGGCAGATTTGTGATAATGAGGGCAGAATTGAACAAATGTAATAATCTGTGGAGTGATGCTTTTGCTGAAGGTGTTGTTGTGAGGTGTATACAGGCAAGTGCATGTATATGTGTGCATGCATAACGGGTGGTCAGTAGCTGTAGAGGGTACCACACCAGACGAGTCAATTTCTGGAGTTTTTTGTATTCAGGCTGTTAACTTAAAATAATGGACAGCTAAGCATGCACATTCCAAAGTTCGAGTCATGCTTGTGCAATGGAGAATGTTCTCTAATAATTCTCTTCCATTCTTTCCTTAAAGAAAACTTTTCCCAGAGAATCCAGGTATTGAGAGTTTGACGTTACAATGCCAGTAGATACACTAGAAAGAGTAGAGGGAAGAGGCCATAATTATTAGAGGATTACAATGATTGTTGCCTAGTCATGTAACAACTTGACTTCTAAAACAGTATCTAAAAATGTCTTGTTAGAGTCTTCACTAAGTAATACCGTAAACCTCCAGTACTGTTGGCCCATGGGATATGTGCAAATAACCCTTTAAGGACATACAGTGTTTCAGCTACAACATAGCTCATAAATACCCATGATTTGTTACTTTTTAACTCTTTATGAGTACATTCAGGTCAATACAGCCAAATTTAAAAATATGTCACGAGGATTAAATCTTGGATGAGTTATGCTCACTTGTTTATAGATAGTCAGGAACTGAAAGAACTAAGAGAGTTATCTTTCACTTATTTAGTAACAAGTTAAGTCTGCTGGGTGGAAGTGCCTTTTTAAGGGTGTCATGGGAGCACCGTCTGGTTAAGTGAGTTACTCACCTTCTTAATGTAATTCTAAGACTTGGAATTGTGAGTCCTGGAATTATAAAAATACAAAAATACAGGAGAAAAGTGAATGTTCTCTTGGTGGCATTTATTTTATTTATTATTTTATTTATTTTACATTTGTTGACCGGGCTAGTCTAACTGGATATATTTCCATTTTCAGTAGAGGCCCGGGGAGAAAAGCTCCAACATAGTATAAACAGTATTATGCAATTATATAACAAAAACAAGTACAGGTACAGAAAAAATAGTAAGAGTTATATACAATCAGGTCAACAATATCACAGTTGTGAGATTGTTTGATAAGCGAGATTGGCATTACTTTACTCCTGCAAGGTTTAATCAGTACCAGAAAGCCCTAACTAATCTTGAATTACCCACGTGGAACACTGAGGTATCCTACATTATCTAGTGAGTGCTCTGTGGTTAAACGCTAGTAACAATGATTTAGTCATTAATAAATGGCATGCAAGCCTAGAGAGCAAGTGCTCAGTGGCTAAATGCTAGCGATGCATCTCTTTGATAATAAACGGCAAGCTAACCTGTGGTTCTGAATATTCAGTGACTAATAAGCTATGCAGAGCCTTTTTACATATATCTAGCGACTAATAAGTTTTGCAGAGCCGTATTTCTGATATTTAGACCCTTGGAAATGGATGGTATCTTGTAGAAAATCCCTCAGTTATTTAGCGGCATTATTTAATGACCCATGCTAACCTATTAGCTGAGAACCTCCATTTTAAACTAACTGTGCTCACTTTTATTTGGGCTAGACTTAGACTCATTTATGAGGCATTCGTTCTGCCTGCATTAAGAGAGCTATCAGTGGGTAACAAAATTGAGTAGTTGTCCCTGTTAACTGTTTGTATATTAGTACTCAATAGCCTGAACATAGTGTAATAATTGGTGTATTTTCTAAGGTGTTGATCCTATCTGGACCAATGTGGTTGTGCAGATTCCTGTACAGTTGAGTCAAGGTGTGCCTGCTATCAGGCCTATATCACAACTGAGATTTCTGATCCTAAATCCTGTATTTTTACTATGTAACTTTTCTGATAAATGGCATTGCAGTTGTACATATGCATTACATACTAGGTTTATAGCTTAATGCTGATTTGTAGTTTGCAGTCTTCCAGAGCCTTTAAACAGTGTCTTGCTACATTATAGTATCATAGGACTGGCTAGCTTGTTTGTAAATCCAATAGCTGCTATCATTGCTAAGGGAATGTATATATGCTTTTTTTTTTTCGTCATAATTAATTTTGTTATATTGCCAGAAATACCTTGCTAAGGGCTGTTTTTTCTCTCTGACACTTTGTCTCTGTCTCTCTGTCTCTCTCTCTCTCTCTCTCTCTCTCTGCCTTAAGTACCCTGCTCTCCAATTTGCTGATCCTGCACTACTCTCTAGGAACCTACTTACCTGGTGACAAAGGACCCTATCCAAATACCTGTGGTCTCATCAAACTGCCTAATATTCCCTGCATCCTCTCTTAAGGAAGCAAGAAAGTATGTGGTTTCCTAAAACCTGCCAGTAAAGCTTACAACCGTAACTATTGCTTCAGGGGTTTTAAAAGCATGCTCTTAGCCAGGACAGCCAGCAGCCTTTACCCCCCATCTACCCTCTAACCAACACACCTTCAATCCTTTATTGTAACCCCTTTTACTAGCGATAACACCTTCCCTAGTTCTAAACCAGCTAGCTCCCATATAAGATTACCTGCAATAGTATATCTGTCCACTAGGAGGCACCCTTATCCCATACTTTTATCTCCTGCTTATCCCTCTGTCTTATACTTTCATTACATTACTGATGTCCTATACCTGCTCTTAATTCTATCATATTTTACCCTTTACTTCAACTGTCTACACCCAGCTATTTCTCTTAGAATCTTTACTTATCTCTTCTCTTACCCACTCCTAACTTACCTAACTTACCTTCAGTAGCCAGCGTTTACTGATTGTTTTTCTTAAGCTGCTCCTTTACTTGTCTCTACCTGCTCCGTTCGACCTGCGGGCTCACTCCGCTCCCCTACCCTACCTCCAATTTCCACCCACCCCAATGCTCCTACTCTTATACTACATGACCACAGCCCCTCCCCATGCCTCCAGTTACAAAGAAAAATACCATTGGCCATCATACACCTATTCCCTCCTTCTCTAGCCACCCCTATCTCTCCCACCACAGCCTCCACCTCTCACTATCCACACTTAGTACACTTCAGTGCCTACCACATAGCACCTAACATCTAAATCATCCCAATGTATAAACTACCTACCCCAGCCCAGTTAAAGCTGTTACTCGTACTCATACTTATACCACCTCTAACTGTAGCCTACCTGCTTACCTCCTATGAACACCCATTATGTCCACAACTTCACTACGCCAGTAAGCAAACTGCCTCCCCATCACTACCTATCCTCACTAACCACATAAACATAACATCTACACCCAGCTACCTACTGGCAAAATATCATAGACTAGTCCACATTAGGCATAACTCTCTAAAAGCCAGAAGGTTTCTAAACCTATACAGTAAATTCCCAAATCCTAGATGTGGAATACAACTTCTCTCATTAAAAGATGGGGATATTCACCCAAACCCAGGACCAACAATTACTACTACCACTCAACTCCTCAACCTCAGTCCCTTTACTAATCACTCCCTTACCAAACCTTCAAACTCACTCTTTATAGCACACCTCAATATACGTAGCATAAATAACAAAGTTGCACACCTCCATGCTCTCTTGGAAGCATACTCCTTTGACATTCTATGTTTAACATAAACTTGGTTAAAACTAAGACAATGAAGTCATCCCACCCGGATATAATATCTTAGGTTCATAGGTTCATAGGTAGGTACTGAGCTATCTGCCCGAAGGCATATATTAGCCCAGCCACATTGTGCGGTATTCACCGCCCCTTTGGTTGTTCCCCTAGGCCCTTGATCTAGCAGCTAGTATCCTTGGCCCCTATCTAGTAGAGCTAATGGTATGATCCCAGGTGTGAACTTTCTGTTACCCATCCACTCGTGAAGGTTCCTCTTGAAGAGTGATAGTGAGGGGCTCTGTCTTATGTAGATCGGGACCTTGTTCCATAGCAAGGGAAGTCTTTGCGAAGGGAATATATCCCTCCAGCATGTTCTATTCATTGTTGTGCTGAGGTTTATATCCCTAGAGCATGTAGCTCGAGTAGATTCAGTTTTGCTAAGATGGAGCATGTTCAACAGTTCTGTGTTGGACATGGCTCTGTATGTTAGACAGAGATTGCCTCTGAGAAGGTGGTATGCAACAGAGAAAAGCATTAGTTTTTTCAATCATGTTGCATAGGTCAACTGTTTGAGGCCAGTAATCCTCTTAGTGAGGTACCCCTGTGGTCTCTCCAGCTGCTGGAGATGCCTAGCCAGGTACATTCCAATTGGTGCATTGTAATCAATAATGGGTCTGATGAGGGAAGAGTAGAGGGGCACCACTACATCCTTAGATCTTGATGCAAACCCTTTTGTGATCAGATGGGTCACATAGAAGGATTTTCTAACCACCTTGGCAACATGGTTATCAAAGGAAAGCTGACTATCTACTTGGGTCCCTAGATCCCTTATTACTTCTTCAGATTTCAGGGAGTTACCTCCTATGTGGTAGTTTGCAGGTACTCTGTTTTTTCCCAAAGGGGATTACTACGCATTTTTCAGCATTTAGCTTGAGACCATGGCTTTGACACCATGCATCAGTCTCATTAAGGCCCTTCTGGAGGATATCCATGTCAGCCGGAGACTCTATTATAGCACCCAGTTTGCAGTCATCCGCAAATGTGGTCAGCCACAGCCCTTCAGTGCTTGCCTGTACCCGCATCTGAATACCCTGTTCAGTCTCAGCCTCTCGACAGGATATGTGCCCATAGAATGGCACACAGCAATGGTGGTTCCCATCGGTTCTGATGAAGACTAGTATCCTAGTTGAAAGCGCTAAACCAGGTTTGGAATAAACGGTTTTCTCCTGTGCACGAGTTCTGCTGGTTATCCTTGGTCCTTTCTTTTTTATCAGTTGCTGTTCGTTTTGGATTAGCTTTAGATAGAGCCTTCTTAACCAATGTATCAGTAATAATTGGAGTTACACAATCCCCAGTAAAAGTAATAGGCCCTGTAGGTGGTGGTGGTGGTGGGGGGATTTGCACTGAAAATATCAGCCAAGATGTTGGCAATGTCAGTGGGGTCAGTGTATTTTGTTCCATTTTGTACTAGCTCAGGACAGACCTGAGCATTGCCATTTAGGTTTTTGACATAACCATAGAAGGTCTTATGGTTATCCTTGGCATCCTTGGCAACTTTCTTTTCAAAATTGGCTTTAGTTGACTTGATGAGGGCCCTCAATTTCTTACAAATGCTGATCAGGGATGATTTTTCTACTTGAGATTTGGCCTTTTTTGTATAAGTCTCCTCCTTTTATTGTATAGTTTGCTTATGGCTGGGGTCCACCAGACTGGTTTCTTCTTGCTTGAGGAAGGAGTCTTGGTTTTATTTGGGATAGCACGGTCCATGCAATCCTGAAGATGTATATAAAGTGTCTTGGTGTAGGATTCTGCATCCTGGATATCATTATCCATCTGCAAGGGAAAAGTGAAGCTTTCCACTTCTGACGCAAGTAGTTTGAAGTTTGCTTTGGAAAGTTTTTTTACGATGGTTTCTTTGACTGGGGGAGGTGGAGGGGTGAGGACATCCAGGGTTATCAGTTTGTGGTCTGATCTGACCAGAGAGGAAGTGATAACGGGTGTGGTACAATGGGCACCCATATTTGTGATGACTAAATCCAATATGTTGTCCCCTCTAGTGGGAGAACATACCAGTTGTTCAAGGGCATTTGAATTTATAAATTCTATGAACCACTGGGCATAGGAGTTAGAACCTTGGTAGTTCGCCCAGTCTATACCAGGGTAGTTGAAATCACCCAAAATGATGGTGTTGGATAGGACCTTTATATTTTCCAATGCCTCAAGGAATGCTGAGTGAGCATCTTGGGACATGGTGGGCAATCTGTAACAGGCTATGACTTGAAATGTGGTTTTGCCTGCTGATAGTTGCACATGGATGATCTCTTGGGCATCATGCTGCGCCACTAACCTGGAGATGTGGGTATCCTTGATGAATATGGATATACCTCCGCCCTTTGTACTGCGATCCGGTAACTGAGGCCGGAAGGTATGATATGAATTGTAACCTGGTAATGCTGGGGTACTCTCTGGAGCCTTGAACCAGGTTTCCGTCACTGCACAAACATTGATTTTCTCCATACTGAGGAGTGCCTCGAGTGCGTGCATTTTGAGGTTGAGGCTTCTGGTGTTGAGTAGCATTACCCTTAGTTTTTGGTTACCTGTGCTGGTTACGGTGGTTGGTTTGTGCTTTGAGCCTTGCCTAAAAAAGGCACTATGGGGACGGCAAGAGCCTTGGCCAGTATTCGAAAGCCTAGGGGTGACAGGTGTAAACCATCTCTGGTGAAACAGCGAGGCATGTCTATCATGTCATCCCAGGCAGACAGACACTGGATCCCCTTAGAATGACACCAGAAGCTTAGCCAATTGTTGAAATTGATCATTTTGTCTTTGTATTGTGGTATCATTCTAGGTAAAGGTAGTATGCTACTCAAGGTCAGGGTCATACCAGCTTGGGCTACATGATCAGAGAGCTCCTCAATGTCTCTTTTCATGTAGTCCAGGGAGGTACGTCTTAAATCATTCACACCAACATGTACAATGACAGCGTCATACTTGTACTTGTTCTGGAGTGACCTAAGTGCCTGTGTTATGTGGTGGATCCTAGCACCAGACAGGCAGGCGACAGTAACCTTCTCCTTGTTCAGCCTGGTGAGTGGAACATCTGTGTACCTTACTATAGAGTAATCTTGAGACTTGACTGTGCAGCCAAGAAGGATGGGGGGATAGCTATCCTATTTAAATCAGGGTTACAAGTTACTACCTCTGACTATAAACCACCTCAAGACTCTAATGCTAAAATCCTTATTTCTAAACTTCAACTTAACACTTTTAAATCAATTTATATCATCTGTATTTATCTACTTCCCGGCAATAACACCACCACCTTAGAAAATATCCTCCAAGTCCCCCAAGAAACTATAATCCTAGGTGATTTTAATATTGATTGGAAGTGCTGCAGCACTGACCACCCTACCACCATATTAACCTATATGTTTTTTCTCAAACCATTACCTCCCCTACCAGGATAAACAAGCCTAATAAGAAAGAAAGTACCTTAGATTGGATTCTCATAAATAATCATCACCAGACATATGAAGTTGGGACCTCCCCTGATGATGTAAGTGACCACTCACCTACATTATCAGGCATAAGACCAATTTACCCGTCCCAACCACATTCAGGACAATCCGGACCAAGAAAAACTTTAACCCTGATCTCTTCCAAAGTGAACTTAGGGCATGTGACTGGTCTCCCGCAAAATACCTCCCACTTGAGAAAGCTGTAAAATACTTTAATTCTAAATTCCTAGCAATACTAGACCACCATGCACCAACCCGTTTTATCAGAATTAGGACTAAACCTGCCCCATGGCTTTTAAAAGAAACCAAGCAAAAAATCTATCTTAGAAATAAATACTGGACTAAATGGCAAATGACTAAAAACCCTGTAGATCAACAAAACTTTAGACAGCTGAGAAATGACACAGAAAAAGCTATACTGTCAGATAAAAGAAACTTCTACCTACAATTCCAGCAAACTCACCATAATAAACCACAAAAATTCTGGGCGAGTATTAACCAACTACTCCACCCAGGTCAATCCATTACTCCAAACCCACAAGGCACAGACCAGGAGAAGCCCAAGAAAACTGCCAATGCCTTCAATACCTTTTTCACAGAGGCTATTCAAATGCTCGCAAATCAGCTATCACCTCATAGCTTAACTCTACCTACCTTTAATACTAGCCCACCTCCTCCATTTCTCTTCCAACCAGTCCCAACAACATATATTTTTACATTTATCCAAAAACTGAAACCATCCTCTTCCTCAGCCGACCAACTACCCACAGAATATCTACAAAAAGCAGCCAAATCCATAGCCTATCCCATTTCCATTCTGATTAATAGAACCATCATTGAAGGACACATCCCAACAATCTGGAAAGTGTCCCACATTATCCCCCTACATAAAGGTGGTAACTCTTCCGAATTCTCTAACTACCGTCCCATAGCCTTACTTTATAAATAAAAATGCTGGCAGGCAGAGTTTCACAGGCACAAATTCTCCAATACTGTCAGAAAATCCTGGAACCTTCTTCCCAGTGAACTTTCATCACTGTCCTCTCTATCACTTTTCAAAAACAAACTGAAACTTTTCCTCAGAACACACTGGTTATGCCCCTGTACTAACCCTGACAAATGAACTTGCTCTTCTTACTAAGTTCTGCTTACCCTCTACTTCTCAGTAACAAGTCCTATTTTCTTTAATAACAATGTCAACTTTACCTTCTAGATAGTGTTACTGTTTGTACTGATATCTTCTGTGGATACATACCTTAATACATATGTGATCATTTTTTAAATAGTTATACAGTGAGCTGCCTTCTTTGTTAAATTCTGTACTGTACCTGCATTGTGCATTGTGTTATGAAATTTACGTTCTCGGAGCTTACCTCCCTGGGCCTCTACTAAAAATGGACATATATCCAGTTAGACTAGCCCGGTCAACAAATGTAAATAAATAAAATAAATAAATAAAATACTGCTTTCCTTTAAAGTTGTCTTTTTTTTTTTTTTTTGCACAGGGAAAGCCCTCCCCCCGGGTTGCTGCCCCAGGCATCCTCTGCTTATACATAATAACTCTTAAGATCACCTCAGAAGAAAGGGAATATTTCATAACAAAGATATTTCACAAACATTTTTGCACATTCATTCTAGCTATTCTTGGACTTAAAAATGGATACAAAGTCAGTAATTATGAGATGGAGCGGGAACTTTTAAGCAGAAATGTCTGACTATATTTAGAGTTAGATTAAAGTGGGAGCATTAAAAGTGCAAAGCATTACAGTGTTTAAGGATTATGTTTCCTTTACCTGGTAGTGAGGCGGGTCAATCATCTGAGAAAGATAAAGGGGAACTAGAGAGAGAGCTGGAGCATAGTCGCTGTGCAGAACATTACTTGTGAATACTGCAGTGGAATGTTACAAAGACAAATGTTTGTTTTTTTAAGCAGGCAAAATTGTTTATTAAATTTTCTCCATCAAAGATATTTTTAGCAAATATAAATGTAAACTGCCGCATGTTCATATCACAAAATTTAACACATTTTTGAAGGCAGTGCAGAAGCAACTCTTCGAAAATTAAGTCTTCTCTTTTAACAAACTG
>NC_056743.1:764216772-764259272 GCF_019279795.1 Protopterus annectens | reverse complement strand
TTACTAGGCTAACGACCACAAGGGCCTTTTTAAGCCTAGCCATGCATCTCAAATCTCTGACAAGTTCTGATACCGTTGATAAGTGTAAGCATGGGCCTGGGAGATGAACCATTTACAGGTTGCCTATGTCCACTAGAGACATAGGTGCCAAACCAGGGATGAATTTTTGGTTCTCTATCCAATTATCCAAGTTGCACATGAATTGGTTTAGGTAGAAACTGTGCTTCACATGGATGGGGAGTCTGTTCCACAGACTGAGTAGTCTCTGGGATACATACCTGTCTCTCCAGCAGGTCCTGTTTATACCACAGACAAAGTTTAAGTCTTTAGAACAGGTAATTCTGGCACTATTTGTTTTGTGGATATGCAGGAGATCCATCAGAGTGGGGTCTGACAATGCCCTGTATGCCACCCATAGATCTCCCCTCAAAAGCCTGTAGGAGACAGAATACAAGTATAGGATTTTGAGGTGGTCTGCGTTTTACTTACACTCTGTATTCTTTTAGTGAGGAACCTCTGCAGATGTTCCAGTTGTTGGATATGCCTGGTTAGGTACATACCAATGGACCTGAATAACTGATTTCAGACTATCATTTTAATTTCTTATATAATCTTCATCTCCAAATGCAAACCAACTCCACTTCACATGTTTACCAATGATCTGTTTCTAAACAAAGTCTTTTCTCTGAAGATTTGGTTTTAAATCTGCCAAAAGCAAGACTTCTGTGGATACCAGCATTTTTGGCATATGAATAGCTGCAAGAGGTAAACTGATCATCTTAGGAGTAATTAAACCAAAAAGTAACCGTCTTCATTCCACAGTCTAACTTCATTTTCTTCATCACTTCCCTTAGTGACTGTAGGGCTCTGTCAGACCACTCACCAAATGTGAAATATTGCAGTATTTACATGATGAATCCTATTTACTTTCACAAAGTCTGCAAATTCTTCACTAATTAAACAATATCAGTATCAGACACTGCCATATGAGAAATATTATGCATGCTAAATCTTTGAAAGTAGAAGAAATCCAAGCCATGTACAGTGATCCGGTTTGAATGAACATGTGCTAAAGCCATTACCATTTTCCACAAAACAGAAACAGCAATGTCCACATGCACTCTGGACCATAGCTTCTCAGGACAGTCATGATGGTGCAAAGATGAGTTTGGTATTGATTTACTGTTTGCATGACATCCTTTAAACATGTTTACTTTTTTCCTACATTCGTGTCCATGCCTGGACACCAAATATATGATATGCTAAATAAACCTTTATATTCTTGACATGCCGGGATGAGCTTGCTATACAATTTTCAGTAGTACAAAATAAATGTGCAGGGGGGGGGACTTATGACTCTAGACTCCTACAAATATGCAACCATCTCCTAAATTATGCTAGTTTTGGGGTAGTATGAGCTACACCTTAGTTTAGCTACTGTAGACAATCCTTTCATGAATACTCATGCAGTTTTGCCAGAGTTACATCTATGACAGTTCAGTGTTTGATTTTCTCAGCAAAGTCTTTTGATAATTCTAATCTCTATCTTTAAAACCTGATCAGGTATATCTAAATCTGAAGGCTTTTAGGAAGCAGGTAACCTACTTAGTATATTATCATTAGCATGTTTTTTTCAACAAACCTGTTTATTGTTGAAATACCATTTTGTGCCTTATAAGCACCCTTTCTAAAACTTCACTTTCTGCTGGTACGTGTTTTATTTCCACCTAGTCTAAATTAATTATATTTATGGGTTTCTTTCAAGAAGAAAGGGGCCTTTTGTTGTTTATTAAGGGTAATGTCACTTTTTGTTTCCTATAAGCAACTTTCACTTCAGTAATTTTTACTATTTTATATGCAGTCCTACATAAGTTTTCAGAGTAAGACCAGTAAGTTCCAAAGCTGTGTTAATATTTTTCTTTTTTAAAAATTCTATGCTATCATCAGGACTATAGTACTACAAGTGTCTACTTCAAAATTTGTATACTTGCCTTCTACCTGCATTTGTACTAAGAATGTTGTTGTGTCTTTTGGCTTTTCCTGGTTAGGGGTCGCCACAGTGGAACTCCGGTCCGCTAATGATTGGCAGTAGATTTTTACTTGCCGAGTTGCCAGCTGTGACGCAAACTTTCAATGAAGGTACGCCCATTCACGCATGTCTCCACACAGAAGACGCTCTAGCTGAGAATCGAACAGGACAACGTCTTACTGTGAGGCGACAATGCTTTGTACTAAGAATGTATTATTTTTAAATTTTGTATAGTATGTCAGAAAAATGTTTACTTTGAAAATATTGTCTTTTTGTCTTTGAATAAAATCTTGTAAAAAGAGTTATAATGACAATCATGTGTCAAAGCTCTAAGCCTTAAGTAGGCTATACTGCAGCCTGTAACCTGGTGTCTTAGCCCTAATCTTATTTTTTACTGCCAGTAAATCTAAGTTGTTGTTGAACTGTATTAATCATTTGATATAAATGTAAGGGTAAACAGTTTCAAGCATTAATAATGTAGTTCCTAAAAATTAATTGTTTGCACTGTGGAACATATTATTAACAGTAAATATAAATGGCAAAAATATAAATAAATAAATACATATATTAAGGAATAAACCTCAGTTTCTGGTATTATAAAGATTCTCATGCTGTCTGTGTCATAGCATAGCTTAGTCTTTTTTTCTGACGAAAATACTTTTGAAAGTATAAATCAGATCATCCTTAGTAAGTTGATAGTAGAGCAAATACAAATAGCATATTTCTAGTCATTCAGAATATTTTGGATTAAATATCCCCAAAATGCTTCTAAATTTGGGTACATTTTCAAGATGAACTACTGCTTCTGTATCTACAAAAAATGAATTACACACAACCATAGTTTGTGCAAAGCTGTTTTAAGAGGGATCAAGATTTTTACTTCATTTGATGAAATATTATTAAAGACTGAAGAAATTTTACCATAACTCCTTTGTAGAATCTCATTAACATTTTCAGGAACACCATATTTATTACAAATCCTAATATGTTATAATTTGCTACAAAATCCAATTTTTACTGCATAAGGGCAATAGGTTCATGGCTAAGTCCCAGGCTAGCTGCTCTTGTGGGCCATTTTAGGCCAAGCCAGTTTCCCTTTTTACACTCAAAATAACCTATCCCATGTTTGATAATTATATATTACTCCTAATCAGAATAACTGCGATCATACCATAGATAATTTGAGGGACCCATGCATAGGATAAAGCACTTAGGAGTTGCATCTGCCCATTAGTAAGTACAGGGGTAGTACTGGGGTAAATTATGTTTCCCATCCATAGATCCAAGTTGTACTTTAAAATGGACAGGAATTAACTTTATTTTATGTGGATGGATACTATGCTCCACAGCAGTGGTATCCTCTGTGAATGTCCCTCCAAGCCTTTCTATTGATGTTGCAGAAGAGGTTTAGAACCCTCGACCAAGTATTTATGATGCCATCTGAGTTGCTGATGTGCAGTTAGTTCATCAGTAATGGGTCAGTGGATGTCTTGTAGAGACACAGGTTAACTCTTAGTAGTGTGTGGGATACCAAGTATAGTGACAAGGCCTTTGAGTCAGTCCATGTAGGACATGTTTAGGCTTTGTATCCTTTTAGTAAGGTATCTCTTTGGGCATTCCAGTTAATGCATGTATCTGGACAGGCACATGCCAAAGGTGACATTATCTTCAATGATTGGCCTAATGGGGGCTAAGTAAAGGGGAGCAATGATATCCCTAGATGTAGACAATCCCTTTGTTTATAAACTGTACAATGCAGAAGGACTTTCTTACAACGGACAAATGTTGGCCAAAAGTTAGGTCAATGTCCACATATGTTTCCAAATCCTGAATAACTGGGTCAATCCTTAGGCATGTATTGTCAATGTGGTAGTTCCCTGGGGTAGATGACTTCCCAAAGGATACAATAATGCATTTTTTGGCATTTAGTTTCAGACCATGATTTGACACCATTTTTTTTATTTGAAACAAACCTTCCTTCAGGATGGCTAAGTCATTTGTGGATTCAATGACTGCTCCTAGCTGGAACTCATCTGCAAATTTAATCAGTCAAAGCCCTTTGGTATTGGCTTTTATTTCAGAATAGTAGATGCCAAACAGGAGCGGTCCGAGCACTGAGCACTGGGGGATTGCACTAGTGAATGGTCTCTTTAAGGAATTAACCTCCCCATTTTGATTATCTCCATCCTATCTGTAAGTCAGTTGGCAATCCAGTGGGTGACATAAGGGTCTATTCTCAGTTTATTTCGCTTTTCTACTATGCTGGAGTGGGGAATTGCTTCAAAAGCTTTGGCCATGTTGAGGTATATGGTGTACATCATTTTGTCTTCAGCTATTGCTTTGGTAACCTTTTCAAATAAATCCAACAAGATGAGTAAACATGACCTATCCTTGAAGAATCTAAACTGAGATGGGTCTAGTGTTTGGAGGTTTTGTATGTCCTGATTCATTAATTCCACGATAAGTCTTTCCATAGCTTTGTACATGAGTCTGGTCAGACTTATGGGTCTGTAATTGTCTGGGTCTGTGGAAGGTCCTTCCTTATGCAGGGAAATGACTGTTGCTGTACTCCATTCACTTAATACAAAACCTGTATGGAGAATGAGATTGAAAAGTGTTAAGGGTGTGGCAAAATCATACTTATTTTATTTAAGATGCATCCAGGGATATTGTCAGGACCCATCAATGCCATATTTTTAGCTTTTGATAGCAGTTTTAAAACTTGGTCTTGTGTGATAGATGGAGACAAGCCAGTTTCAGGGATATCTTGAGGGACAGATGGAGGGGAGAGAGGGGTAAAGCTAGAGCTAAATTTATCAGACATTTTGTTTTTATTTATGAAATTCATGACCAGGGCTTTTTACTGTTAAATTTAAGCCAGTCATTAGGTGCCTATTTATCTCTGTTACCTAAGAATTCTTGCAACACTTGAAAATCCTTTATATTTGTAACAATACTGCCAAACTTAGAATCATTTAGAAATTTGGAATACCACAGCATATTTGTACTTAAAATATTCTACTTAGACTGAACAGAAATGGGCCTATCTAAAACAGACGTGTAGGGTACTCTACAGTTAATAGATTGAGACACAGATAATGTTTGACTAATTCTGACTTAAAATATGTTGTCAGATAGCCGTTTGGATGTCCAAAGCCTTATAGCTTGAGTTACATTTACATGCTTTATAATTTCTAATACACCTAAATGAGAAAGGGAATCAAAGGCTTTAGACTAATCCATATATATTATTTCTGCCAGGAACCCCCCCCCAGATACTGCACTAATAACATTGTAGTAAAACTGAATAAGACTGGAAAGACATGCTTTGTAGTTAATAACTATGTATTCTATTATATATATATATATATATATATATATATATATACACACACACACACACACACACACATATATATATATATATATATATATATATATATATATATATATATATATACACACACACACACACACACACACACACACACACACACACACACACACACACACACACACACACACATACACACCAACTCAACGGTGACATAAGCATGAAGAAGAAAGAAATCTCTTGCAGCTGTGAAAGCAAAAATCGGAGGTGGTCAAAACTAATAAGATGAACTTCAGTGTATGGAATCTCATTCCGTTATTACTCAATGAGGTATAGGAAAGCCACATAAGGAACATATGGCACAAGCCTCCCTCAGAAATCACTAGTGTAAGTAATACTACCACACCCAAAACACAACTAAAATCATAGTTTATAAATCAAGTCTGATGTACTTCCTAGATCTCTCTCTGTCCACTAATTCCACTGTGTTGGTGTCTTACCCAACACAATATTCTTACTGTCTGAAACTATGCCTTAGCAGGCTGTATATAGAATAGATATACAAATTTTATTTTTCTGTTTCTAGTCTTCTCACTTATTTCATTTTCACGGATTATCATTATTAAATATTCTAAGCTTGTTTTCCCCTTTCCTGTAACAAGTGTAGTCCAGATACAGGTTTGCTGTATCCAGGACTGTTTGTAAGCTCCTGAGCCCCCCCCCCCCCCGCTTAACTAGGGTTAAACTATTCCTGGTGCCATAAAGTGTGCTCTTCAAATTTTCCCTTGCAACTAGCCAGCTATTTAGTTTTAGCACTCAAATCTGTTTCTCTGAGCTCAGCACTTGTTCAGAACTCGTTGTAAGCACTAAATAAGCTACAAATTACTACAGCACTCAACGTTCCTCACTTGTCTAGAGGAAAACAGTTTTTAGTACTTAATAAATAAGCACCTATCCAGGCATGTCTAAAGGTCAGCTCCTGGTGTTTTCTCCTGTCTACCTGATGAATCTGGGCATCTTGAGGCAATGCAGCAATTGCCTCATGTACACAGACAACCCTCTCATCCTACCATCCAACACTACAACCTGTGAGAGATGCACTTATACAGCCAAACTGGAAGCAAAGCTCTCTTCACCAAAGACTGGACTAGACAATCAAGAGGAGAAGGTTAACACTTGCACCACACCACACTCCTCACATAGTCCCTCAAAATCTACACCACCAAAACACACACACAGAAGCACAAAACACATGCCCACATTCGCGGAGGCTCTCAATAAAAATCTGCCCAAACAACTGAGTCCTCCAAAGCAGAAATGCAAGCAACCTCCACCCCCCCAACACAAACCAAATGACACATAACCCACATACTCAGTGTGCCACTCAACTACAGCCCATAAGGCATAACGTACGCAACACTCTAGTCATAGGTGACTCTATAGTCAGGCACACTGATGTTCCACTCACCAGACTAAACAAGGAGAATGTTACTGTTAGCTGCCTATCGGGTGCCAGGATCTGCCACATAATGCACACACTCAGGTCACTCCACAACAAATACAAATAATACTCTGTCATCATCCATGTTGGTGTGAATGACCTGAGACATACCTCCCTGGACTACATGAAAAGAGACATGGAGGAGTTCTCCGATCTTGTAGCCCAGGCAGGTATGACCTTAGTCCTGAGTAGCATTCTGCCATCACACAGAATGATACCACAGTACAAGGACAAAATTATTATCTTCAACAATTGGCTAAGCTTCTGGTGTCATTCTAAGGGAATCCAGTATCTGTCTGCCTGGGATGATATAATCGACAGACCACGATGCTTTGCCAGAGATGGCCTACACCTGTCGCCCTTGGGATTCTGGATACTGACAAAAGTGATTGCCATCCCTATAGTGCCTTTTTTAAGCAAGGTTCAAATGACAAATTCACCATTGTAACAGGTACAAGCAAGCAAAATCTGAGGGTAATGCTACTCAATGCTAGAAGTCTAAACCTCAAAATGTATTCACTCGAGGCACTCCTTAAAATGGAGAACATCGACATCTGTGCAGTGACAGAGACCTGGTTCTAAGCTCCAGAGAGCACCCCTGCATTACCAGGCTATAATTCATACCACACCTTTTGGCCACCTAACCCAGACTGAAACACTAAAGGTGGAGGCATGTCCATATTCATTAAGAATATCCACACCTCCAAGCTCGTTGCTCAGCATAATGCATCCGAGATTATCCAAGTTCAACTAACTCTGGGGAAGATCGCAATCCAGATTGTAGCTTGCTACAGACCCCCCACCATGCCCCAGGATTCCCACTCCTCTTTTCTTGATACACTGGAAAATATTAGGGTACAACCCAACACCCTAATAATGGGTGATTTCAACTACCCCACCATTAACTGGGAAAACTACTCATGTACCAACACTTTTGCTCAGTGTTTTCTGGAATTCATCAATTCCAATGCCTTGGATCAACTTATCCACACCACCACCAGGGGCAGCAGTATCCTAGACCTGATCATCACCAACATGGGTGACCGGTGTTCCACACCAGAGGTCAGTTCCTTGTTGGTCATATCCGACCACAAGCTAATTACCCTAGACATCCACATCCCACTCCCACCCCCTATTAGGAAAACAACCGTAAAAAATTTCTCCAAAGCCAACTTCATGCTTCTGAAGACAGAAGTGGCAAACTTCACGACACCCATGCAGATGGACAATAGAGGTATAACTGCTGAATCCTACACAAATGCACTTTATAAGCACTTACACGAGTGCATGGATCGTGCTATCCCTAACAGAACCAACATGCTATCCTCCAAAAAATGGAAGCCAATCTGGTGGTCTTCTGACATAAGCAAACTCTACAACAGAAGAAAGAAACTGTTGCAAAACAGAGTAAAATGCCATGATTGAGGAACTCCCTGATCAGCCTCAGTAAGAAGCTGAGATCCCTCATAAAATCCTGCAAAGCTAGTTATGAAAACAAAATTGTCACTGATTCCAAAGACAACCACAAAGCATTCTATAGCTATGTCAAGAATCTCAATGGCAACACTCAGATCTGCTCTGAGTTACAGCACAATGGCACTAAATATACAGAACCAACTGATATTGCCAACATCCTGGCAGATAGGTTCAGTGCTAAGTTTACCCCCCTCTTACCGCCTAAAGGGCCCATCTCTATATCAGAAGAATGCAAAGTTCCTGTAATCACGGCTGCACAGATAAAAACCTCACTCTCCAAAGCCAAGAACACAGCATCCATGGGACCTGACAACATCCCAGGATGCCTTCTACATGAACTACAGAATGAACTGGCACCCCATCTAAGTACCATGTTCAGTCATAGCCTCACCTCAGGCTTTGTGCCCATTGAATGGCGTACTGCGATGGTTTTCCCACTCCACAAAGGGGGAGCCATGACAGACCCTGGGAACTACCGCCCCATTAGCCTGACGAGCATGGTCTGCAAGGCCATGGAACGTATCATCATGGAACTCTTAAACAAAGACATTGGAGATCTCCAAACTCTGGACCCCACACAGTTCGGGTTTGTAAAAGGCAGATCATGTCTCCTAAACCTGATAGACTTCTTTGAAGCAGTCACCAAAGTTATAGATGAGGGTAAAGTGGTTCACACAGCCTATCTAGATCTCGCCAAGGCATTCAATACCATCCCCCACTCTGGAATTATAGATAAACTCACTAAACTAGGTATAACTCCATATGTCACAACATGGGTTGCCAATTGGGTTACTGAAAGAACCCACACTGTGAAAGTAGCAGACTCCAAATCAGACTTCAGATCAGTGACAAGTGGAGTACCACAGGGTTCAGTCCTGGGTCCTCTCCTGTTTGGTATCTACTTCTCTAAAGTATAGGCTAACACAGAAGGTCTTTGGCTAACTAAGTTCGGAGATGACTGCAAACTAGGAGCCATAATCAAAACTCCTAACGATGTGGACATCCTACAAAAGGGCCTCACTGAGACAGTTGCCTGGTGTCA
Source organism: Protopterus annectens (assembly GCF_019279795.1). Taxonomy (NCBI): domain Eukaryota; kingdom Metazoa; phylum Chordata; order Ceratodontiformes; family Protopteridae; genus Protopterus; species Protopterus annectens. The sequence continues at coordinate 764,249,890 of NC_056743.1, read as the reverse complement.
AAGCCATGGCCTCAAGCTCAATGCCAAAAAGTGCATTGTCATCCCCTTTGGTAAAAACTCTGTACCCATGAACTACCACATAGGTGGTAGTCTACTTAACACTGAAAGTGTGATAAGAGATCTTGGAACACAGGTGGACAGTAGTCTCTCCTTTGATAATCATATCACAACAATGGTCAGGAAATCCTTCTATGTGGCACACCTCATCACAAAAGGTTTCTCATCCAGAAAAAAAAGAGGTTATTGTTCCTCCTTTACTCATCACTCAGTAGACCCATTACAGAGTACAATGCCCTTTTGGTATGTACCTCACAAGACATCTACAACAACTGGAAAGGCTGCAGAAATACCTCACAAAGAGGATTACTGGCCTCAAACATATGCCCTATGCAGACCGTCTCAAAAAACTCCAGCTTTACTCAGACATCGCTTCACGCAGAGGTGATCTCTGCCAACTCAATACATGTCAACCCCTAAAGGAATAAAGAGAGGAATAAAAAATGGATTAGAAAGATTGTAGCCTCAGGGAACTCATCGAATTCCAGAGGTGTAGCAATAATCATTAAACAAAAATTCTTGGGGAACATTATCGATGAGAAATTTGATAATGATGGTAGATGGTGTTTATTCACCACTTCCGTTCATGGTCTTGATAAACCTCTTTTAGTTTTAAACATATATGGCCCATGTAATTCACAACATTTGTTTTTTTTAAAAATCCATAAAATTCTCACATCATATAAAGACTACTATATTATAATAGGTGGAGATTGGAATGCAGTAATAAACCCAGATATTAACCGCTCAAGCTCCACTGTTTCTGATAACTATCAATCTACTATGGCTCTTAATGATTTGATGGTAGATTATAGTCTAATGGACCCAATACATACTGTTAAAATCCCAAATAGAAGTGATATTTATACATACTACTCTAAGTGTTATCGTTCATGGTCCAGACTGGACTTTTTTCTAATTTCTGAATCTATCTCAAAATATATTTTAGATTTTAAGACTGAACCTAGATTCTTTTCAGACCATTCGAGAATTTTCCTAAAACTAAACATAAATAATAATACAAAAAATAAATGCAATATGAATAAATGGTCTTTAAATAATAATTTACTTCAAAATGAAGAAATTTGTAAACAATGTTCCGAAATTATACAGGAAATGGAAGCCAATCTGGAAACATCAGATATCCCTTATGACATACAATGGGCTGCATGTAAAGCAAGGTTAAGAGGATTATTTATCAGTAAAGCAGCCTATTTTAAAAAAAATTTACTCTAAAAAAGAAGAGTTTTTAAAGTCTAGAATTCTTACCCTGGAAAATCAACTTAAGATGAAACATGATTATAACATAGAAAAGCAAATTCTTGAAGACCAAAAAGATTTAATTTTGCTCCATCAACAAAATCTATCTTTAGTTGAACAAAAGCTACTTGCTTCATACTCTGAATGGGCTCAGGTCCCCTCTAAACTACTAGCTAGAATTATTAAAATTAACTTTAACAGACCAAAAATAACATCTTTATCTTATAATAATAGATTATATAACACAGATGAAGAAATTATTCAACTCTTTACTACTCTTTTTACTGATTTATATTCAAATTCTTCTAACGTTGGTAAAGAGAATAACATAGAAACCTTTTTAGATTCTCTGCATTTTCCTAAACTAAATGATAAACAACAAAGTTTACTCTCAGCTCCCATATCCTTACAAGAAATCTCAGATTCAATTGACAATCTCAAATCAGCTAAATCTCCTGGCCCTGACGGGTTCACTCCGGAATTCTTCAAAACCTTTAAAATGGTAATTCTTCCCTTTCTTTTCAAGGTGTATAATCATATAAGACTCAACGACATCTCAGATATACATTGGAATACATCTAAAACTATCTTAATTTTGAAAAGTAATAAAGATAAATCTGACCCAGCCAATTATAGACCAATTTCTTTAATAAATGTAGACATTAAGATTTTATCATCTATTTTGGCTAATAGATTGAAAAAAGTTTTACCCTCAATTATCTCTCAAGATCAATCTGGCTTCATGTCTCGTAGACATGTTTGGGGCAACACTTTGTCCTTAGAGACTATCATTCATCTTATTAAGAAAGACATAAACCCAGTATATGCTCTGATAATGGATGCATCAAACGCCTTTGAAAGAGTATGCTGGAATTTTCTTTTTCAGACTATGTCTTGCTTTAATATTCCTCCATTCTTCTTAAATTTCATTAAAATATTATATAAAGATATGTATACTAGACTTTACATTAATGGTCACTTTTCTTCTCCTATAAAGATCACTACAGGTACAAGACAAGGATGTCCATTGTCTCCTTTTCTCTTTAATATTTATTTAGAACCCTTATTGTTATATATTACTCAAAATACTTTTCACAATGTCCCTAGAATACTTAATGCCAAAATTTATTTCTCAGCCTTTGCTGATGACCTAATAATTTATTTTCAAACTCCTATTTCTGATTATAGAAAAATAATTAACTCTATTGATTACTTCTCTTCTGTTTCAAACTATCTCTTAAACTCCTCTAAAACCTATATATTTCCTTTAAATCACTTAGTACATAAAATTTGTCTCTTTCCGGACAATCAGTTTCAGTTTACCTATAATATAAAATATTTAGGCATCAACATAGAGCACAATAATAAATCATCCTCTCAAAATAATATATATAAAATTTGGAATTCAATATTGACTGATATAAACAGATGGCAACATCTAAATCTTTTGCTTTTATCAAAAGCAGCAATAATTAAAATGAATATTTTGCCTAAATTCCTTTACCAATTTATGTCATCTGATCAAATAATTCCGAAATCTTTCTTTGACTCTGTAAACAAAGTTTTGGCAAAATTTTTATGGTTCCCCAAATCTGTTAGAATCTCATATTCCAGACTATCAGCTTCTAAAGACAAGGGGGGTTTGGGTCTTCCTAACATACATCTCTATTATCTGATAGTTGCTTTTAACAAACTTTTCACCATATCTAATTCCAAAAATAATGCACATATAAATCATTCTTTATGGATAAAAATATGGTATAATCACATCATTTCAAAAAATATAAACCCAGAAGCTCTTCCTTTTATCTCTTTAGACAACACTCCTACCAAAAATTTATCCATCTTTATTAAGCAAAAGATTAAAGCCTTTCAATCTTTACTAAAAATGTGTAATTTAGATAAGATTTCTCATTTTATGCAATCAATTCATCTAAATCCAAATATAATGATTGATAACAAACCTTTTAACTTAACAAAATATCCTCTTATAAAAAAGTTAAAAGTTGGAGACATTTTGAAACATCTTGACCTATCTATACCTGATTGGCGTAAGTTGTTGAAAGTTAATTGGAATTATTCACCAATTTTGCGTCAATTAAGACTAATAATCATAAATAAGTTTACATGTATAGACCCCATAGAACATCAAATGAATAATCTCAATACAATTATCAAAATGTTATCTTCATCTGATAAAATGCTTTCAAATTCCTACAAATTGATAAAGACCTTAATGATAGAAAGCGACTGTCTTTTATCTAATACATGGATGAATTACAATTCTCAGATTTCTGAGTCTCAAAAACTTTTGGCTATCAAACATCCAAAGGAATGTATCCCTTTCAAAAAACTATTATATACGCAATTAATGATTAATAATGATGCCTATTATACCCCTTATAAACTAAGCAAATTCAATCCAAACAAATCTTCATCATGCACATGTTGTTATCACCCCCAAGCTGATCTTCTCCATATTCTGTGGTATTGTCATTTTTCTCATAGATTATGGACTTCCTTGAAAGTCAGACTACAGAGAATGGGATACCACAAGTCTACGTTGTCCTGGGAATTTGCAATTCTTCATATTCCTTTAATTCATCTTTCAAAATCAGATATTCATGTTATTATCTTTATTTGCTCCTTATTAAAACTTTATATAACACATAATTGGCTTGATCGAACCAAATTAAATTGGACAACTTTTCAAAAAATGGCTTATGCATATATTGATGCACAGGGGAACATAGTTAGAAGTCCAAAAAAACAGGCTTTAAAGAATTTAGTATTAGAAAAAGTGTTAAATATTATCAATAGTTAATGTCGTCACATTGAGTATTGTTTCAAGATGGTATATATTTTTTTTTTTTTTTTTTTTTTTCAGGATGCCTAACGTGTATATAGTGTACATATTTAGTAATGTTTTATTATCATTGTTATATGTAAACTCTCCTGAATGATTGTTTTCTTTTGTAAGAGTTGCAATATTCCTATGCAATTTAATTTACATGTACAAAACTCCTAATTGTCTGTTTTATATACTGAATAAAAATTTATTGGAAAAAAAATATATATATATTATTTCTGCCAGGAACCCCCCCCCCCCAGATACTGCACTAATAACATTGTAGTAAAACTGAATAATACTGGAAAGACATGCTTTATAGTTAATAACTATGTATTCTATTTTATATATATATATATATATATATATATATATATATATATATACACACACACACACACACACACACACACACACACACACATACACACCAACTCAACGGTGACATAAGCATGAAGAAGAAGGAAATCTCTTGCAGCTGTGAAAGAAAAAATTGGAGGTGGTCAAAACTAATAAGATGAACTTCAGTGTATGGAATCTCATTCCGTTATTACTCAATGAGGTATAGGAAAGCCACATAAGGAACATATGGCACAAGCCTCCCTCAGAAATCACTAATGTAAGTAATACTATCACACCCAAAACACAACTAAAATCATAGTTTATAAATCAAGTTTGATGTACTTCCTAGATCTCTCTCTGTCCACTAATTCCACTGTGTTGGTGTTTTACCCAACACAATATTCTTACTGTCTGAAACTATGCCTTAGCAGGCTGTATATATAATAGATATACAAATTTTATTTTTCTGTTTCTAGTCTTCTCACTTATTTCATTTTCACAGATTATCATTATTAAATATTCTAAGCTTGTTTTCCCCTTTACTGTAACAAGTGTAGTCCAGATACAGGTTTGCTGTATCCAAGACTGTTTGTAAGCTCCTGAGCCCCCCCCCCCCCGCTTAACTAGGGTTAAACTATTCCTGGTGCCATAAAGTGTGCTCTTCAAATTTTCCCTTGCAACTAGCCAGCTATTTAGTTTTAGCACTCAAATCTGTTTCTCTGAGCTCAGCACTTGTTCAGAACTCGTTGTAAGCACTAAATAAGCTACAAATTACTACAGCACTCAACGTTCCTCACTTGTCTAGAGGAAAACAGTTTTTAGTACTTAATAAATAAGCACCTATCCAGGCATGTCTAAAGGTCAGCTCCTGGTGTTTTCTCCTGTCTACCTGATGAATCTGGGCATCTTGGGGCAATGCAGCAATTGCCTCATGTACACAGACAACCCTCTCATCCTACCATCCAACACTACAACCTGTGAGCGATGCACTTATACAGCCAAACTGGAAGCAAAGCTCTCTTCACCAAAGACTGGACTAGACAATCAAGAGGAGAAGGTTAAAACTTGCACCACACCACACTCCTCACATAGTCCCTCAAAATCTACACCACCAAAACACACACACAGAAGCACAAAACACATGCCTACATTCGCGGAGGCTCTCAATAAAAATCTGCCCAAACAACTGAGTCCTCCAAAGCAGAAATGCAAGCAACCTCCACCCCCCAACACAAACCAAATGACACATAACCCACATACTCAGTGTGCCACTCAACTACAGCCCATAAGGCATAACGTACGCAACACTCTAGTCATAGGTGACTCTATAGTCAGGCACACTGATGTTCCACTCACCAGGCTAAACAAGGAGAATGTTACTGTCAGCTGCCTATCGGGTGCCAGGATCTGCCACATAATGCACACACTCAGGTCACTCCACAACAAATACAAATAATACTCTGTCATCATCCATGTTGGTGTGAATGACCTGAGACATACCTCCCTGGACTACATGAAAAGAGACATGGAGGAGTTCTCCGATCTTGTAGCCCAGCAGGTATGACCTTAGTCCTGAGTAGCATCCTGCCATCACACAGAATGATACCACAGTACAAGGACAAAATTATTATCTTCAACAATTGGCTAAGCTTCTGGTGTCATTCTAAGGGAATCCAGTATCTGTCTGCCTGGGATGATATAATCGACAGACCACGATGCTTTGCCAGAGATGGCTTACACCTGTCACCCTTGGGATTCTGGATACTGACAAAAGTGATTGCCATCCCTATAGTGCCTTTTTTAAGCAAGGTTCAAATGACAAATTCACCATTGTAACAGGTACAAGCAAGCAAAATCTGAGGGTAATGCTACTCAATGCTAGAAGTCTAAACCTCAAAATGTACTCACTCGAGGCACTCCTTAAAATGGAGAACATCGACATCTGTGCAGTGACAGAGACCTGGTTCTAAGCTCCAGAGAGCACCCCTGCATTACCAGGCTATAATTCATACCACACCTTTCGGCCACCTAACCCAGACTGAAACACTAAAGGTGGAGGCATGTCCATATTCATTAAGGATATCCACACTTCCAAGCTCGTTGCTCAGCATAATGCATCCGAGATTATCCAAGTTCAACTAACTCTGGGGAAGATCGCAATCCAGATTGTAGCTTGCTACAGACCCCCCACCATGCCCCAGGATTCCCACTCCTCTTTTCTTGATACACTGGAAAATATTAGGGTACAACCCAACACCCTAATAATGGGTGATTTCAACTACCCCACCATTAACTGGGAAAACTACTCATGTACCAACACTTTTGCTCAGTGTTTTCTGGAATTCATCAATTCCAATGCCTTGGATCAACTTATCCACACCACCACCAGGGGCAGTAGTATCCTAGACCTGATCATCACCAACATGGGTGACCGGTGTTCCACACCAGAGGTCAGTTCCTTGTTGGTCATATCCGACCACAAGCTAATTACCCTAGACATCCACATCCCGCTCCCACCCCCTATTAGGAAAACAACCGTAAAAAATTTCTCCAAAGCCAACTTCATGCTTCTGAAGACAGAAGTGGCAAACTTCACGACACCCATGCAGATGGACAATAGAGGTATAACTGCTGAATCCTACACAAATGCACTTTATAAGCACTTACACGAGTGCATGGATCGTGCTATCCCTAACAGAACCAACATGCTATCCTCCAAAAAATGGAAGCCAATCTGGTGGTCTTCTGACATAAGCAAACTCTACAACAGAAGAAAGAAACTGTTGCAAAACAGAGTAAAATGCCATGATTGGAGGAACTCCCTGATCAGCCTCAGTAAGAAGCTGAGATCCCTCATAAAATCCTGCAAAGCTAGTTATGAAAACAAAATCGTCACTGATTCCAAAGACAACCACAAAGCATTCTATAGCTATGTCAAGAATCTCAATGGCAACACTCAGATCTGCTCTGAGTTACAGCACAATGGCACTAAATATACAGAACCAACTGATATTGCCAACATCCTGGCAGATAGGTTCAGTGCTAAGTTTACCCCCCTCTTACCGCCTAAAGGGCCCATCTCTATATCAGAAGAATGCAAAGTTCCTGTAATCACGGCTGCACAGATAAAAACCTCACTCTCCAAAGCCAAGAACACAGCATCCATGGGACCTGACAACATCCCAGGATGCCTTCTACATGAACTACAGAATGAACTGGCACCCCATCTAAGTACCATGTTCAGTCATAGCCTCACCTCAGGCTTTGTGCCCATTGAATGGCGTACTGCGATGGTTTTCCCACTCCACAAAGGGGGAGCCACGACAGACCCCGGGAACTACCGCCCCATTAGCCTGATGAGCATGGTCTGCAAGGCCATGGAACGTATCATCATGGAACTCTTAAACAAAGACATTGGAGATCTCCAAACTCTGGACCCCACACAGTTTGGGTTTGTAAAAGGCAGATCATGTCTCCTAAACCTGATAGACTTCTTTGAAGCAGTCACCAAAGTTATAGATGAGGGTAAAGTGGTTCACACAGCCTATCTAGATCTCGCCAAGGCATTCAATACCATCCCCCACTCTGGAATTATAGATAAACTCACTAAACTAGGTATAAATCCATATGTCACAATATGGGTTGCCAATTGGGTTACTGAAAGAACCCACACTGTGAAAGTAGCAGACTCCAAATCAGACTTCAGATCAGTGACAAGTGGAGTACCACAGGGTTCAGTCCTGGGTCCTCTCCTGTTTGGTATCTACTTCCCTAAAGTATAGGCTAACACAGAAGGTCTTTGGCTAACTAAGTTCGGAGATGACTGCAAACTAGGAGCCATAATCAAAACTCCTAACGATGTGGACATCCTACAAAAGGGCCTCACTGAGACAGTTGCCTGGTGTCAAAGCCATGGCCTCAAGCTCAATGCCAAAAAGTGCATTGTCATCCCCTTTGGTAAAAACTCTGTACCCATGAACTACCACATAGGTGGTAGTCTACTTAACACTGAAAGTGTGATAAGAGATCTTGGGACACAGGTGGACAGTAGTCTCTCCTTTGATAATCATATCACCACAGTGGTCAGGAAATCCTTCTATGTGGCACACCTCATCACAAAAGGTTTCTCATCCAGAAAAAAAAGAGGTTATTGTTCCTCCTTTACTCATCACTCAGTAGACCCATTATAGAGTACAATGCCCTTTTGGTATGTACCTCACAAGACATCTACAACAACTGGAAAGGCTGCAGAAATACCTCACAAAGAGGATTACTGGCCTCAAACATATGCCCTATGCAGACCGTCTCAAAAAACTCCAGCTTTACTCCGTTGCATATCGCCTACGCAGAGGTGATCTCTGCCTAACATACAAAGCTATGTCAAACCCAGAGCTGTTGGACATGCTCCACTTAAAGAAATCCCAATCCCTCCAAACTACATGCTCTAGGGACCTAAACCTTGTCATTGCAATAAACAGAACATGTGGGAGGGATAGATTCCTGTCCCAGAGACTTCCCATACTCTGAAACAGATTACCTCTCTGTGTCAAACAGAGCTCCTCATTAGCACTCTTCAAGAAAAATCTTGATGATTGGATGGGTAATAGGAAATTCACCCTGGGGATCACTTCTGTGGTTCTGCTTGACAGGGGCACAGGAAAATAATTTTCTTGGGTAGCGAAAGCCAGGGTACCTTTTTGGCTAGGCTTGTATAGGCCCTAGGGCCAATAGCCTAGTACCTACCTATGAACCTATATATACAGACCATACATACATATGTATATATTTCAATTTTTTTCTAGCCTCCTTACTTAGTCATAATCTTGGATTATTCTTGCTATTCAATCAAAATGCTTATGGTTTTGACTAACCAATATACATGCAAGTTTGTCTTTCTGCACTATACCATTTGCTTGTCTCCTTTGGTTTTTGAATATTTTTTTGGAAAATGTAATTAGTACCAGGGATATCATACTGCTTCAAACCTGTCTCCCTGCAGAAATTGTAAAAGTTATGCAATCATGGATTGTATTTACTGAAACTGTCTTTAGACAACGTGAAGTTGTATTGTTATACTTCTGCCAGTGATGAGGACATCGCACAAAACTGTGTATTCACCTGGATCAACATGCATCCAGTGCTAAAGCTGCTGTACTCTGCACACTGCATATGCTTTATCTGCAAATTATTAATAAACTACTTGCTATTTCCTCCAATATGTAATCAAAGTTCTGTATGTCACACAATTGACCTTACATTTTTTACCATGTTTCACATTACGAGGGTGCTATTCATAAGATGTGTGCAGAAAAGAGCAGGACTGGTTTACAGTAGTACAGCATAACAATTCTATTAGCAAGTTCTTACAGAGTGGGGTAAGACATTGCATACAGTTTTATTCCATTGTATAGGTAAAATACTTCATGACTAGATTACATGTGGAAATTAACCTCCCTTCTCCAGGTCATACTCAGTTTACAACCACCACTTCCACTGCACACTAGACTTTCACTTCCAGTGCAACATTAGAAAAGTCTATCCATTGCCAATTACTGCAGTAACTTACCAAAAACAATTGTCAGTCCCCCACACAACATGGTTTTCACCCCAACCATAGCACCACTACTACCCTCCTTCACTTTGCTGATACCATTAATAAAAAGAAAACTATTGGAAACCTAGTGTCCTCCTCATTCGTAGACCTATCCAAATCATTTAACACCATGTCTCACCATAAGCTACCTCTAAAACTTTTCTTCATGGGTCTCTCCTCCTCCTCCTGCGTTAACAGCTACCTAACAGATAGATTCCAAGCAGTCAAATGCAGCAAGAATACTCTCCCCATTACTGTAGGAGTGCCTCAAAACTCCATACTTGGGACCGCTCCTGTTTAACATATTTATAAATAATCTACACACTACTTCTAAGCACACCACTCTTGTACAATATGCAGATAACTCTACACTCGCCTGCACAGCCTCTAACCTTCAAAAACGTCAAGAAATTAGTCAAGAATCCTTTATGCCCAAAAATCCTGGCTAGACAACTCACAACTCCAAAAAAACCCCCACTAATTTTCATCCAAAAAACATTCTCCCAAAGTAAAACTTTTGTCGAAATCACTTCATTAAATAACACCCTGACTGTGGAGGTCCTTTACCCCAAACTCTTAGGAGTCACGATTGATGACAACTTGAAATATGACCCACACTTCCATCTATTAAAAAAATGTATCTATTTTTGTAAGAAAATCCTTCTATATTGCACAGCTTATAAATCAATGGATTGTGTCTAGATCTAGAGATGTCATTGCTCTCCTTAGTTCAGTCTTTGAATATAATGCCCCCTTGGCATGATTCCATCCAAACACATTCAACAACTGGAACTCCCGCAGAGATATCTTACTAAAAGGGCACAAGACCTAAACATGTCATACAAGGATCGACTCAACAGTCCTGTCACTATATTCTGTATCCTACAGACTGCTAAGAGGTAACCTGTGTCTTGCATAGAAGGCATCCTCTAACCCATTATTGATAGATTTACTGCAAATCAACAAGTCAAATGGCATCAGAAATACTCAAGCTAGGGATCTAAACCTCTTTTGCAACATGAACAGAATGGTTTGGAGGGACAGGTATATTTCACAGAGGATACTGCTGCTCTGGAACAGACTCCCATCCACATAAAACAAAGCTCATCCCTGTCCAAAGTGCAACTTAGATCAGATCTTTGGATGGGAAAAAAGCAAATGTACCACAGAACTGCCCCCTGTACTACATATGGACAGAGGCGACTGCTAAATGCTTTATCCCATGTGTGGTTCCCCTCAAATTATCTATGGCCTGATCCAAGTTATTCTCATTAGGGGTAACATACAGTTATCGACCACTAAATGGGAAAGGCTAATATATAACCAAAGGGGAAAATGGCTAGGCTTAAAATATCCCACAAGCCCAGCTAGCCTAGTACTTACCTGTCTATCTGTGGCAAAACTCCACCAAAAGCATTACCTCCTTTATAGAAGAAAATCCTACCTAACAGACAGAACTAGGGAAACCATAGCTAAGACCTAACTGTGTGCTTCCCCACTCTTTACTAACTTACAAACATACACACAAACAAAGCTGGAACAGTGGTACAATATAATAGCTCCCTTTGCTGTAAATCACCCCTTTAGAACTCATCATTGTTTTGCCATTAAACAACTAAATTGGACTGAACTCCCACATTAGCTCCACTATAGTCCACTACTACTAGCTCATACTCAAATATACTGCCCTGTTAAGTATCCTGCACTAAAAGGCATGCTTCAATACTATCACCCTACCAAAGCTTTTTGCTCTAAAGACAAACTTCTCCTCTCCATCACTAAAGCACAAAATGTATCGGGAGCCAAATTATACTGAAACTCTGTAACTACCCACTGGAATGTCCTTACGCAAGGGCTCAGGCTTCTTGAAAACCAACATGCATTCAAAGCACATGTAAGAAAACACCTTTCAACATCCTGGCTTTGTAGCTGTACATCTCTAGGGCTTTCTTTCTCCTCTTCCACTATACCTCTGCTCTCTTCTACTCAATTAACTAGCATTGTGTCTTCACCCACCTACCTTTGACCTATGTCTCTCTTACCTCTTTTACTACTCATTTCATTTATATCTCAAAATTAAATCAATATTTTCCTTTCCCCCCTTTGTAAACGACTCATTACTCTGTACTGTGACATCTATCGTACCACATAGCTATTTATTTAACTATATCTGTATATCATTATAATTAGTATAAGATGCCTTACTACTCTATGTATAGTTACTATCTTATCTAGTTTGACATTGTAAAATTTATTTTAATTGTATTCTGCCTGACACTGTTTATATTATTTAACTTAAAAGATTTTGTTTGTACTGCATGTACTCCCTGGGCCTCCACTGAATAAAGGACCTTTGTGCCCAGCCAGACTTCTGCGTTCAACAAATGTAAAATAAATAAATAAATAAATACATTTTGGTCCCAAAGGGTATCTTATGAGACCTGAACTGCATACATACAGATAAGGCAGGGCTTGTGAGGGCAGTGATAACCCTTCCATTTTGATGTGTTGCTCAGCACATCAGTGCAACAGTGCAAAAAATAAAATACAACAGAGTTCCCTCTAATGCAGGCAAACCTATTATCACAGCCACACAAAGCTCTCATTTTCAGTAATTATGCAGTAGTGCTCTAGCCAGTGGTAGTGGTCACCACAAGGGATACCCACATTTCATAGTATAGTACCCTGTTCTGCAGCCTTGGCAATGAAGGGCAAAACCTTTATAAATCACTCCCTGCCATGACTGCAGAAGGGTTCCTATCAGAACATCAAAAACTAGAAATAGTGAACAACCTAAAGGCCGAAAATGCTGGACCTCGATATGCTTTTTGTGAGATTGCAGTACAGTGAAGATCGGAATATTTGCCCTATCCTTACTGTAGTGTGATCTTGGAGTAGTGAGTTCGAGGTATTTATAGTTTTCAATGTTCTGATATAGACCCACTGCAGAGCAGGGAGAAGAGTTGGTTTGCCATGGTCTTTCAGGGAACAGAAGCTTCCAGCTAAAATGCAGACAGAATCTGGTAGTGAGAAATCACATGCATTAACTACTCTGTTAAAAAAAAGTTTCAACTACTGAATGTACTTAGTCAGTGATCCATGATGCACACACAAGTTTACCTTCATGTAATACAGTTTACTGCATTTGAAGATAGTGCCCAGTCCCATAAATGGATTGTGTATAGTTGTGCTCGTCTACACCCTTGACAGAAGTGTGTCTGTTTCAGGAAATACATTTTTGTCAGCACCAGTGCCTGGAAACATCTGATGACATCAGTGCCTGGATACATCTGACACCGCACTACTCACCTGAGGCTTATTGTCAAATGTTCATGGTATGTGCCATGTTACACAATATAGCAGATACAACATGAGAACATCAGAATAGTAACTGATAGACCTGATGTAGCATCATATGAACTGTCAGGCACAGAGTCATCAGAGAATGGCTACGGCAGATCCCAATGCAAGGTTCAAGCAGGTGCGACAGACAGAGGCACAAGCAAAGAGATATTATGGGCCCACATCTATGGGCCAGGATAGAAACATACAGAATAAAACTGTTGCATGCATATGCATGTCCAGGCTATGCATTTACAGTGCACTGACTGGCTGGCCACACTGTGCATCAGACATTACCTTACCCACACAGACTAAAGGATAAGGCAGGGTACAATCATCATCATTTGCACAAGTGTGGTGGGGCTCAGTGACAGGTAACAGAAATGTTATCATATGATCATTGGAGGCAGATGTGATAGTCAGTCAGGTGGGCAGCAGCTTGGGGGAGTTAGGGAATCACATCCTTCTGTGGAGGAATGGAATTGCCATATAACATACATTGGCCATGTGTTTTGTGTAGCCCTGCACTTTCAGGGATGGATGCTTTCTGTGATTGGGATCATGCACAGGAACCTTGATGTTTTGCCCTATGTTGGGAGATAATAGATGGATGGTGTCCATGACTTAGATGATGGCTATGCATAGGACTGGTGTTCTGTTGGCCCACAGAGGATATGGATGGTACAGAACTGCAAGAAGCAGAGGGCATTGCCTGAAGAAACATCCCATAGGTGGATCCTACAGTGGATTATTGGCTATGAGTATGAGAGTAGTCAATACCAGCTTTGTGGGCTGCTGTGGCCAGGGATGATTGTAATGGAGTTTATGAAATTATGTGGACATACATTACACTTAGCAAGAACCATAACTGGCTCATTTAGCACCCAGTGTGACTCGCAGATCTGGCACCAATCAATGCTAAGCTAAGGAGCAAACACATAAAATAAAATAAATAAAAATAAATAAGGTTGGGTTCTTATCTGGCACTCCACAGGAGGAATGCCAGATCATAAATTCCTTCAGCTATACTGCATGCCCTCATGTTTATGTGAGGAGCAAGAAACGGAAAATAAAAATGGATCTGCTCATCACACCCCTAACACCTTGTACCTTGGGTGACTGATCCCTTCGCCCCACCCTAGCTACTCTTTTGCATTCACCATCTCCACCATGGTGTGTGTGTAGCAGCTGTCTGTGCCTGGATTACTGATCTTCACATCTGCTGACTGGTAATGTCAAGTGTGTCCTGCTAGTGATACCCTCCAATGTGTGGCTTCTCTACAGCATGTACATGCACATTAGAGGCAGCACAGCTGATGGATGCCATCAGGGGAGCTGACTCATGTATAGGCTGAATGGAGCTCACACACAAAAAATGTGCAGAACTAAGCTCTGGTGATGCCAACAGTCTGAGATGCCCTTCTTCCATCACCTCACATGTAGGGAATGTACACAGGTCCTCCAGTATTATCATTGTGACAGTTCCACTGTGTGAAATGAGCAAGCCATGTACACACTGTCATCATTGTCAGCCACAGGTTTTCTGCTGACATCAGGCATGAGCCTTTCTGTTGAACTGGTTCCTACCCCACTGGAGCCTGTGAAAGCATGCAGATAGCATCTCTGTGGCAGTGATGGAAATACTCCTCAGCACTCCTGTAGCAAACTTACTTTTCCATGACAAAGTTTGTGATGCAGGCTGTTGTGCTTGCAGGGGTGACATACCTGGAGAACACATATGCAGAGGTGCTGAGCTGAATATGTCCTTCACAAGTACATGTTAGTGTACAACATGGAAATGTATCTGCTATTACTAACCCAGTACATCCCTACTAACACTCTGGCAGTAATCACCAGGTACCACATCTAAGGGACCTTCAGTCACACCACACTTTGCCACATCTTGTCCTGAAAAACCTTGCCTGTTTTAATTTTTTCAGGATCTGCATGCATGTGAGTTGGGCCTGCAGTAACATCTCATTATCTGTTGGGGGAGTTTTTACAGCTGTTACCTCTCTGATGGACCCTGTGGGTTATGCAGGTTGCTGAGTGCATGTGGACATGTAACCAACTTGTGATAGTTGATGACTGACTTATATGCATGTGCATTACCCCCTTTTGTGACCATTCCCACATTGTACTATACTGAGAGCAGCAAAGGAAGTGTTATCACTGCAGACTGTCCTGCACCATTGTGCTGATGGTTAGTTGTGTTGGACACATTCTGTGTCTCTATCCATCCTGTATACACACAGCCACGGTGTGACCTCTGTACAGGGGCCATTGTGTTTCCTGCAGCATGTCTTGCTTTCTTTTGGCATAACCCACAGTGTGCCCCCCAGACGAGTATGTATCTGTCTTTCCACTGCGCTGTGTGTTGTGTCATAGTGAACCCGTTCATGTGGACATGTACCACTCCTGTCTCTGGGCTATGTGTCCTGCCACAGAGAGCACCAGGTGAACATACACTTGTCATGCTCTTGGGTATGTTATCTAATCCTCATCTACTTGTTTTTCTCTCTCCCTGCTGCTGTCATTTACCATACGTACCCAGTACGGTGGAGAAATACATTACCAGGTGTCTTGCCTTCCTTCACTATGCCTATATCACAATTCAATATCTTCTACAGTGGATTTATATTCCTGGGTTGCACATCTTAATGCAATTTTCTGCAATATAGCAAATTCACTTTTTATCATGCTAAAATGGGCCTCATATAGTAGAGATTATGCTAAATGCTAATGATGGAAATTAGTGTGAACATCTCTGGATTGCTACTCTATTGTACTGTGATATCACATCAAAGCAGCAACTGTGCTCATCCTTTTTCATGCTACGGCTAACAGGATGTGTGCAAAATATGTTCATGCATGGAGCCTGTGAAGCCGATAATGCCTTGGCTCTAATCTAATGATCCTTTTGTTACTGCATAGTTGCTGCACAGTGTCGCATATCACATGACATCCAACATGTGGATATGCACATAGGGCTGCTATTTTTGTGCTTGCAAAAACCAGTAGACTGAATGTAGCCTCTTCAGGAGCAGGCTTTAGCAGGGTTCCCTGTTTGCTTGAGTGAGAAAATAAGATGTTCCTGCATCTCCACCAGAGCGACTATCAGAAGTGCCTGCTGGTCCAATATGATGGCTCATTATGTAAAGTAAATGCCTGTCAGCAGCATGTCAGGATGATGAGTGATGCCACCAGCATCACTGAGTTCTAATGAGCAGTACAAGTATCACTACATGACTGTGACTGTGCTATGCCAACCTGCATCTCTAATCAGAAGATGGCAGGCAGATGTCAGGAGGATTGTGCCAACTTTTATTGCAAACACTGTATATATATATATATATATATATATATATATATATATATATATATATATATGTATTTTCTGACTATTTTCTATTTGATGCCTTGTCTTATTTTAACAGGTTCAGAATTGTTCTTGTGTTATTTTATTTTACAGTGGGCAAATGAGTTAAAATTCAACTGGAAAGCCTGTTTCCAGAGGACTAAATGCCACTTCTGGTGTGGGATATATATATATATATATATATATATATATATATATATATGTATGTATGGGTCTACCTGATAATATCGACATCCCACATGATCAAAGACGAGAACATCGAGATGAAAACAGTGAATCTGCAGTTCATCGGCTCTTCATAACACTGAGAATTTATCCAGGGAAAGTAACAGCTACCAACAAGCACAACAAACCACAGGAAATCAATTCAAACCCACAGAAGTGAGGGGCTACCTCCCCCCAACTAATTATACTAACTCCAAAATCACACTATAGTGGAGAAAAGGGAAAACTCACATATAAAGGCCAACCGATTACTTTCCCTAGGTAAATTCTCGGTGTTATGAACTCAGACAACCCAGACATGAAACAAAATCAATTAACAATAAAAATTCAACAGATACTTATAAAATTCCTCTGAAGTGATAACTATTTTAAAATCATTTGTTTTCTTTTTAGAATTGGTTTGATGCTGACAACTGTGCTTAGACCCGGTACACAATCTGCTCCCAGCCGTACAATCCACTGATATGCATATGTTTCAAGAATGTTGTTTGTATAACCACCTCTTCTACTTTTTCATTTAATATCAGTCACCCTAAAAGAAAATCTATGGTTATTACCTACGTCTTTCATGTGTTTACCAAGTGCATTGCTAGATACCTCTCTACGTATTTCTGAATTATGCTCAGTTATCCTGTCTTTGAGCTTCCTTGTACATTTTCCTACTTAGAAGACAAAACACTTATTGCAGCTTTCCATATATGTATTATTGCATGTATTGCAAGTAGCATAGCACTCAAACAGATAATTTATACCTGTTACCGGATGAATAAATTCTGTATCTCTTTTAATATTATTATAGCATTTACATCTATAACATGGGAAAGTACCTTTTTTCTCATTTTTTTTTTGGGGGGGGTTCAGACATATCTTTATAACAATTTCTTTTAGGGTGATTGATATTAAACGAAAAAGTAGAAGAGGTGGTGATATAAACAGCATTCTTGAAACATATGAGTATCAGTAGATTGTACAGCTGGGAGCAGATTGTGTACCGGGTCTAAACACAGCTGTCAGCATCAAACCAATTCTAAAAAGAAAACAAATGATTTTAAAATTATTACTTTAGAGGATTTTTATAAATATCTGTTGAATTTTTATTGTTAATTGATTTTGTTTTATGTCTGGGTTGTGTCATGTGATTTTTAGAAAGCTATTTAAGAAGGCATGTGATGAATGTATGCCTTGAATGCACACTGAGGAAGGGCTATGCCCAAAAGCTTTGTTACTTAGTAAAATTTTGGAATAAATTATTAAGTCTTATTATATCCACTCTGCATTTCAAGTTCCTCGAGTTTTTTAGTTTTGCATTTCATGGTGCAAACTCATTGCTGTCTGGGATAGCAGTAGGACTGTTAGTGCTCATTAGTAATGCAAGGCTGATTGCATATATGTATATGTGTGTGTGTGTGTGTGTGTGTGTGTGTGTGTGTGTGTGTGTGTGTGTGTGTATGTGTATGTATTTGCACGTTTTGGGGCATAGTTGTGACTGTATTAATGTGTGCACGTGTTTGTGATGGCTCCCTACTGAAGTGTTGACACTCAAAATGCCATATGCCGAAAAGCCAAAAAAAAAAAAAAAAGACCAAAAACATGGAGAAGAGAGAATCTCAAAAATTGCTCTTCTCCTTAAAACTTCTTTTTTCATTTGGTGGGGACAAACCCCACTGCACCCTCCATGTGGAGGGCAAGCCTGACCACACCACCTGAACTTATACATACCAACTTGCCATACGTTGGGAAAAGGAAATAATTTAAGAAAGAGTATCTCAGACTTAGTATACAGTATGTAAGTCTGTTGTTTCAGCCATTCATTCTCTGTGTTTCGGGACTGACTCTTGTAGGTCCCAAAATTTCAAATGTTTACCATTTGCAAGACTGCGTATGAATGTCACCTTGTGTGTGTATGTGTGTGTGAGTGTTAGTGCGTGCCTGCTGGTGCCCATGCATCTGAGTTGCATAGGTTGGTAGGGAGAGCACTAATGTATTGTTCCAAAGATGCTCAACTCAGATACATACAGTTAAGTTGCTAATGCGATTTTGCTCCATATGGCTCTTGCACGTCTCTGAATCACTAGTTGGTGCCAAACCAGTACTAGAGCACTATTAGCCCTATGGAGCTCACCTTTCTGTATACCCCCCATATACATTAAAATGTGGAATGCCAAAACCAGTAAAATAGAACTTACAGATTTTACTCAGTACCAAACAAGTAGTAGGACCTGGGGTCACAACCACTTGCAAACTACTAATGTGTATGTGTACTAATAACTAACTTAATACACTACAACTAATATAGACTATATAGACTACATTAAGTAGGTTATACTGCAGCCCACGAGAGGTGAGTTGTTCCAGTTTTTCATTTAACAGAATGTTGTAGCGGCAGATTATCCAGTAATAACTAACACTGCAATAATATAACTCCTGCTACTGATAATTAAAATTCTAGTATCTTGAACAGCAAGTTCAGAAAGAAGAATGAACACATAACTCCTCTAATGCTTTTTTTTGAATATATTAAAGAGCAGCTTGCAAAATTATAAGCAGATTAAATATAATTTCCCACATGAAAGTACATTAACAAATGCATATCCACTTCAGTGATTTGTAATAGCTGCACCCAAGCAAAAGCATGTTATTTGTCTAAAGGAAACTGACTATAACACTTCCTTAGAACTGAAAATTTGCCCACCATCCAAAGTGTGCAGTTGGGGTAATGAGAGTTGTTCTTAACATGGGTAATAAAGTGGGATTCAGTTTGAAGCTGTTTTGATAGATTCATTCAGAGAACCCATTTAGAAGAACATTTTGTACAAGCTCACGGTTTGGTGAACATGACAGTATCTGTGCATCACTGAAAATTAATTACTGGCTTGACATAGCCATATTATTTAACATTTGGAGTTTTTTTTATTTTATTAATAATATAACACTGTAATTTCATGCTAATCCTCTCTATGAAAATATAAGTTTACCATATGCTGCTAGAACTTGGCACTTTTTGTTTTATAGCTTTCTGTGCTTTTAAAATTCTAAGTACTGAACACACTATATATGCTATCATACAATCACAATAATCCCTTAAATAAGGGTATGGATCATAATGTGATTTAATTATTTATAGTCTGTATAGTCTTCAAGACTTTTCGTCAGTTAGGCATAAATCTCTCTATAACCAGCACCCCAGTCATGGGCTATTTAGAAATGTCAGCCAATAAAAACAATGAATAAATAACTAATAAACCAAAGTCTTTTCTGCTCAAAGCACATTGAATAACATTCAGAATGTTCCAGCAGAAGATTTGCCTGTAAGGTTATTCAGCATTTAACAACAGATAAGTCATAATACTCTGCAGACTGATGGACGTTTAGAGGCATTTTACATACAAAAAAAAAGTAATTCACTGACAAATAAACTTAGTGAACAGAGTGAATTTCAAGTACGTTTCACATACTGCTGCATACACTCTCATACAGCTATATTTCAAATGAATTGTGCTTGCTTTTTTGTACTGCAAGTGCACTGGACCAGTATGGTCCCTTTTCACATAAAATCTGTTTGCAGTACAAATATAAGAGGCTCATAAGTAGTTTTAGGCATGTGATCCAATAGCCAATAGAGGAACCCAGCCCAGTCTCCCATTGCCCCAGAGCACTGCTTGATAAGAGATATAGTAGGCAAATGTAAGCTGATGGAATCAAACCCTGGAGTACAGGATGCATCTTATTAACTGCTCATAGCCTTAATCCTATGAGCTTACTGCCAAATAGAGTACTGAAATAAAACTGATTTGTAAAATAAGATGGACCAGTTATTCCCTGTTAGTGAATAAGCATTTTTGTGAATGTATTTCAAAAGATTTGTGGTTGTTTAAATAAACAAAATGAAGCAACCAGTGCTTCAAATTAATAACACAATATATTGAATATGTCAGTGCTTACACTGCAGTTATTTCAAGTTGTTATTTAAGTTAAACTTTAAAATGGGTTTTGATGTAGCAGAAATTCAAAGTAGTAAAATGACAAATTTTTAACATGGCTAAACATGTTGGAAATATTTATATTTTTGATGCTACCAGAGAAGGACAGAAAATTTATAGTGAATTGGTAGAATTATCTGTGTATCTAAAACAATTCCTGATGATAAAATATCTCCAATAGTTTTAAATGTGATGGCCATCAAAATTTGTGGACATTTGTGCAATTATGCAGCATCCAGGGTTACCCCAAGGCAGAATTTATGAGCATGTAAATGAAGTTATGAAGGCTAAAATGTCCAATGCATTATATAGACAGATATTGCAAGCCCCTGACCATTAATTTCATTTTGTCATATTGGATTATGTAGTGAAAGACCTGAGGGGATTTACATTAGATTAACATCTGTATAAAAGAGAACTTATTTGGATTTTCAGGCTTAATGCCATGGAGCCCCCTGGGCTTAATGATGCCTGTTCTATAACACCATTGCTTAAACTCAGACATTTAGAAGTTTAGGTATGGCTGGGCCATAGTGAATATTTTTGTTTTTTTCTATTCTTGTTTTGTTTTATGGTCAAATATGGCTACATACTTTGGGTCAAACATTAATATTATATGTATATTCTTATACCAATTAGGACTTTGTGTAAATAGATGTTTTAGTACACATTTTTTATTCATACATTTTTACTATTGTAAAAACAATTATATTATGGAGAGATATTTTTTATATTCATATATCCATATAATTTTATGTCCCTATATTTTGGGAAACTGTTTTTTTTTTATGTTGGTTTATTAAATGTTTGAGAAAATTTTCAATATGCTATTAATTAACTAATTATTCAGTTAACTGACCAAGGGTTATTATTGGTTGTCTATGGCACATGGTGTATCTGGATTTTATATTTAAATGCTGTGTTTTTATTATAATGGCAGTTATGATGAAGTCTTTAAGGTGAAGATGAAAGTGCTTAAGTGCTGTCTATTGTGGAATAAAGTGGTCTTTATACTTTTCCAACCGGTCTGTTGAGCTTCCTTTCATTGTTTTTTTTTTTTGGAGCAATTGGTTAATGCTTTTTATTTCTGTGTCTGCTGATAATCAAGCCTTCCCATTTAGATTCAAGAACAGATCTACTATATTGAGTAACAACTGGTTGGGGGTGTCATTCAGGCAACCATGAGGGTTACTTGTGGCATTACTAGCATCCTGGCAATGAGGACATTTTTAATGTTTTACTCCTTCCCTGGGCAGGGGTACATGTGGCCCACAATGTCTTCACCTTATGCAGTAACACAGCCCTGTGTACTTGCTCAGTGAAGGTGACCATCCTTGGCAGCGTGGTGCACCACACACCTGTTTGCAGGTCATGTGGCTGTCTTGTTCCTCTGAAAGACTCTTACAAGTGAACATCTCCATCCCTTCCTCCCAAGTTGCACAGCCCGTCCTCCCTGTCAGCTCCCAATAACTGCATGAGGCCCTAGTCAAACTCAGGTTAGCTGGGCAATAGTAAGGGCTTTATCCCTCTGTGCCAAAGGAACTGTCTCTTGAATTTTAAAAGACACTTCAGTATCCTTAAGACAAAAAAAGAAAAAAAAATTGGAATATGTGAGGAAGCTGCATAGACTATCTGAACTAATTCTGGGGAATACTAGAAGCACTAAGATATAGATTTGTGTATGTCTATGAATTTAAACAAAGGAGATTGTCCTCTGAGAAGATCTGACATATATTCAAATATAATATTGCACAAAGAGGTACATAGTGACGTGTTTAAGCAGATTATGTTTAGAAAAATGCTACCTAATAGCTATCAGGTCTTACACTACCACTAGCTGAGTACTTATTGTTATCTAGCTCCCACTGATCTTTTATAATAATCTAGTAATTGCAAGATTTATAGACATAAGCTCCATGTTTCTGGTAAGCAAGTTTTCTTCTCCAAGTGATTTTTTTAATAATTGCCCTTTAAACTTTGAAGAGTCACATTACTTTAAAAAATGTCCACAGAGATATATTGAAATAAATCATTGACAGTTGTTCAGTCAGCACTCCAACTCCTCCCATGCAGTAAGCAAAGCATTTCAGATTCTTCCATTCCTTCTAGTATTCACATTTTGAAATGTAAGCATCCTGTTTGAAATTTTACTTAGTTCTGTAGAAAGTTTTACTCCATTAATAGCAACAGAGCATTTGATAGAAATGGTGGGCTTAAGAAAAAAAATCTGCTATATCTGTCAGAAATCAGGTTTACTTCCAAAGTTCTAATACATTTACAGAAAAACAGCTGCATGATTCCTAAACAATTTTACACATTTTACAGTTTTGCTGCATGCTTTACTGGAAACAATTACGCTTTTGCTCAGCTTTTACATTTTTCATCTGAAAACAATTGAATTCACCTCTGTTTTGTAAAGCTGTATTACACTAGCATCAATCAGAATCCTTTTTCTCAAGGCTTTTGATGCCGTTAGATTCTATTAATATGCATTAGTGAAGCTGGAAAATATTTCCATAATGTAGATTATTCCCTGGATAAATCTGCTGCTCATTTGTATACTCATGTATCATTAACAATCAGTTACTTTGCATATTTGTACAATGCTGGCTAGCAATAGATATGTTAGCTAACATTCTGTATAACCCCCCCCCATTTCAAACACAGATAGTTATCTTTACTCTCAACATATGACATTTCTAATGCATATAGAGAAAATAAACACTATTTACTTTCTTGCTAAAGAGAAATAGTTAACTATGCCATCACAGAGTACTGCAAAACAATTACTGCAAGTTAGGATGCAATTTACTGGAAATCTATAATTCATTCAGTATGTACTTCTGATATTACTGGTTTCTTGATTATGATGTTTTAAATACTAGGAGGTAGGAATTCTCTTTACTGTTGGCTAAAATCAATAAAAAGTAGCAGGTACAAGTTATCTTTTTCCTGCAGTTATCAATCTATGATCACTGTAGGAAAGCACTCATTGCAAATGAAAAGAACTGTGAAAAAGCAGTATTTTTATCTCTCAGTGTCTCCCATAAGAATGCTGTCCCCATTGAGTGCTCAGTGTCTGCTTCCAGCAAGCCATCTCATCAATGATAACTCAAGCAGCAAACCACATGCAGCTGGTCATCTCTAGGGAAATGTCCCAGCAGCTGTCCTGTCTTTGCTTGATCCTTTTCACAGCCCGTGAAACATTTGATTAATGACAGTTCATGTCTTGTAACAAGAAACACCATATGGTAGCCTTGTACTACACTGTGTTCCATTCTTAATCAGTTATGAATGAATTTAGACTGAACGTTGATTGCTCTCCTGGTAGTAACCAAGGTACATTCTGCAATTGTAAAAAGGGGATGTTGAGCAGAAACTGCCCCAAAAGTGGATGACTGGACTGGTCTGCTTTTGTACATTATATTGTGAGCAAAATCCACTTTTCATTGCTTACTTTGTACACTATCTTTACTGATTTAGACTATTATTGATTTTTTGCTGCTATTTTCTTTACTTTTAAACTACAGAAGACATTGCAATTTTTATCATAAATGGAAGGCATTAATAGTAGCACTACTATAAGCCTTCAACATGTAATAGGCACCTTGCATGCTTAGGTTAATTGAAAATTTAGATGTCTGGTAGCCTCCCTGCTTTCTCACAGTGCTGCAGGAAGGTCTGGCAAACAAAAATTAGAAGTACTTTCTCAGCAGAAACTGTGTGTCTGTGTGTGTGTGTGTGTTTGTGTGTGTGTGTGTGTGTGTGTGTATATATATATATATATATATATATATATATATATATATATGTGTGTGTGTGTGTGTGTGTGTGTGTGTGTGTGTGTGTTAGACTGAGGGCTTTTACTTTAAACTGTAGAATAAATGGTAGAATAGGCCTAAAATTATTAATGTCAGACTTGTACTTCATTTATGTATACAATTTTGGGAAATAGACTTAAAGACTCTAAACACTATGGATTCTAGGTAATGGGTACTCACTGGAGCAGGTATATGTCCTGCATATGGAGCTTTTAAAACTATTCAAAAATTACATAAATTAGTCAGGTTGCTGGAAGTATTAGCTAATATTACCTTTGAAACCATAAAGGAAATCATTACACATCTGTAGATTATGAGTAAAGTGGCATACAACCTGTATATTCAAACCAGATTACAGCAGTTAGTGATACAGATATATTTGTAAAGCAGCTACAAAAAAAAAGGTCCCTGTCAACTTTCATCAGAGACCTGAGGGGGAGCTTTTAGAGTGAGGGCTTTCACTTTAAAGTAACTTCTAGGCAGAAGGTAGAATAGGTCTAAAATATAATGTCAGACTTGTGTTTCCTTTATGAATACATTTCAAGGAAAGAAAGTTCAGTAGAAGGGGAAAGATAATATTGTTGGCTAAACACGAGATGTGCAGAGATACAAAAATACAGAAACTTATTTTCTCAAGGGAAAGATAATGTTCCAATGGAATGCTAGATAAGAATAGACTGTGAGGCACATGCAAGACAAGGCTTGGAAACCAAGGTTAAAGAGGCACGTAAAACATTACACAGTTTTGGTATTATTAAGATATACTTCAGACATGGTCAACAGTTAGTAAGTTATCTTTTGGACTGATATGTAAAAGGGTCTTTACAGTACAGACACTCGAGCTTGAATACAGAAGTCAAGTCAAATATGCATACTATTCAGGAGGAAAAGATTGTTTCAACTGATATTATTCAGGAGAATCAGAATATATGTGCAGAAACATTGGATGTATTTATCAGCATTGTTACTGTTATCCAGCATTCCAGAATTTCTAAAGACTGCTATTGTTTATCAATACTGTTATTGATGACAGTTTTTGGATATTGTTAACATCTAATAAAACATTATTAACTGAACTATAGCATGTGCAGACTTTACTGTGAAAGTTCAAAAAGACTTGGCCTATAAAGGAGAGACTGGCACCTGTTCAGCACAAGTTTGGGTAATCATCAGATAAAGACTTTAATTTCAGTGTCATTTTAGTTGTTTTTGGTTAACTCCAGTATAGTACAGTCCTATCAAGTCTTACTCTATACATATATCTATATATATTTCTCTCTCTCTCTCTCTCTCTCTATATATATATATATATATATATATATGATAGTGATGGTAGTTACATTTGGATGACATCTAACATGTCTATCGTATGCATTTTATTATATTTTAATTAACCTTTGTTAGGAATATAAATGCATTCACTAAAAACTATTTCCTTATTAAATACAATCCAGAGAAAATGTTCTCAGACTGCAAAGTATATTATAACGTACTATGTAAAATACTTTATCAGTGGGTTTAGTTTTGAGAGTGTGTGAAATAATAGGATCCAAAACACTACATTTACTTAATATGTAAGCAAAAGTCAAAATAGAAGATGTATTTATTCACTTGATGGGTAGAACACTGGTAGATAAGATGAAAATGCTCTATATATGGAAAACAAAATCAAGATGATAAACAGTGAAGGTCAAGGTAAACATCATTACACAAAAAGTGAGAAGCAAGGAAGTCCAGAAAATTATAAATGATTACAGACTAGAAAATGTAGGCAAAAACTTGTCTGTTCTGTAATATTTACAAAAATTAATAATCTGTAGATATTTGCGAATGCCATTATGGGTACCTATTACAGGGGACATACGCAAGCCAGTATGTAAAAATCTACTGCCAATCATTAGCGGACTGGAGTTCCGCTGTGGCGACCCCTAACCAGGAAAAGCCAAAAGACACAAACAAACAAACAAACCACACATTTCAAAGTGCATAGCAGTCCTTAAAATATTGATGAATATCAGTTTATAACAGAAAGAAGAAAGTGATTTGTCAGCATATAACTAATGCCTGTGTAGATAACTGTTACAAATAATACGAACAAAGAGTATAAAGAAGTGCATAACATGTCAGCAGAATGGGTCTATATCACCACATTGAATGGTGATAAGTTCGAACGCCCTTTGTTCGAAACAAAAAGTCTGAAAGCCCAAAACCACGAAGTTACGGAACATCGATTTTTTTCCCAGGGAAAAAAAATCGGTGGGCTGTCTTTGGGGTTTTGCTATTTCCTCCACTGTAGTGCGATCTCAGAGTTGGTATTTTTATGTAGGGTGTGTGTGGGGGGCTACTTGTGTTGTATTCTGACTAACTAGCTTTGTCTATCCAGGTGTTTCCATTCCCTGTACACATCCATTCATTTCCCCTTCAATCTAGCAAAGTTTGGAGGGGGGGGAGTTGGAAGCAAAGCATCCTTCTTACTCAAATGGATAGGGTATTTGGGCCCTAGCTCCACAGAATCTAGCAGAGAGCAGCATATACATGAAAAAACAGGTCCTACAATGCTGGCATCCAGCCTGGCCACAATGTAAGCATTTTTTGTTTGTCCCCTCCCCCCCAGCAGAGAGCTGTTGCAATGTTCTGTTCTTCAACAGGTGGTGCTCATGCAGAGGCCTTGCTATAAGTCTCCTCTGACTTCAGTCACTCAGTGGTTCATCTCTTTGCACCATGGGGTCAGCCCATTTAATGGGTACTAGTGTCATCACAGGCACTTGCCAGGCATGGCTATCTATCTCTCTGTTAAACAGGGTTTATGGCTGTTGTATCATTCCGTTCTTTAGCCACAAGTAAAAAATAATACAACACTGTCAAATTTCACAGCCTCTCGTGAGGTGAGCTTTTGGTTTGAAACTCTATTTACTTAAGAAACATATGATTCAATGTATGTTAGCTATCATGCAATTCATCTCAAAATCATTAATATTAAGAATACCACAAAGGTCAGCCTTTGGTTCTCTACCTAACATGTGGCAAC
This sequence comes from Protopterus annectens, assembly GCF_019279795.1. Lineage (NCBI taxonomy): Eukaryota > Metazoa > Chordata > Ceratodontiformes > Protopteridae > Protopterus > Protopterus annectens. Next base: position 764,222,015 of record NC_056743.1, on the reverse strand, counting down.
ACTATAGAATTGCAAAACTGCAACAATAAATAAAAGATACTGCTCTGTAAGTAAAAGGTCTTAATAGTCTGAATTATAATCCAATCCAGGGAACATTCACAAATCTTGAAAAATGACTCGCTGTCTACAGCATTAAACTAAATACAATCAAATCAAACATACTTTTATTTTATACATTACAACATAACCTATCTACTGCATTTCTGATGCATAAAATCCAAAGTTGGACATGGTTGGGGTACAGTGATAGTATTGTGCACCTTGAATTTGTCTTGGCACCAAGATGAAAGTCAAATAAAACTGTGCAGCAGTAATAATTAAAGCCATTAAAATTTAAATAGTATCGCATAGATTCAAATCACTTTTCATTGCTAGCACCTGGCAAAAATGGGTCTATATCACTTAATCAAATGTTTAATTTCTCAAACCTTTACTTATTGACCACTGTATGTCGAATGTCATTTTAGCGAACAACAAAATCTTTCCCAGGGTAATGAATCACTTGGCCAAAGGCACACGGGAACACAAACCACACAAAATCAAACCCACACCCCCAACAATATATACCAGCTCTGAAATTGCACTATGGTGGAGAAAAGGGCAAAGTTGTGGTGTTGGCCAAGTGCTTCCTTACCCTGGGAAAGATTTTGTTGTTCATTGAAATGACATTCAACATATAGTGGTCAGTGAATAAAGATGTGATGAATTAAACTTTTGATTAAGTGATACAGACTCGGCAAAAACTGACACAAACTCTGCTATTACCCACACTACCCTCTAAAAAATGCTGTTAACAAATATCCTTGAATCAGTGCAACAAAAGCCTGAATGATTTTCCCACAGGACGTGAATCCAACACATAGATTACTGCTTTGTTTTGACTGCATGTGGCTGATTATTTCTATTATTCATGTGAGACAACTGAGCTTGGTATAAAAGTTACATCACATACATCAGTGCCCTCCTTTAAAGCTTTAAACAAGTATCTTACCTAATACTTTACAAAGAAATCACTGCCCAAAAAGATCACACTGATGTCATAACATATATTAAACTGGAGTCTCATTGAATCTGTGGGGTTAGTTGAAGCTGTGCTTTTGTCTATTACCTTAGCAAAGACATTATCCTCCTATTTTCTGACAAAGTACTCATGCCAGATTATTTACCTGAGCTATATGCTTCTCTGTGTGTATAGTAATAGCAATGGCATTCTGACTGGAACACACGGCTATTTCTAGATAGTTCTAAAATTCCTGCATTTGTACCGAAATACATTTTTGTGTTCCATTATATTTACCTTTTGTATTCAGTCTTGTTTGTTAGTTTTATGTTTTACTGCACAGCACGTAGTTGTTATAAACACATAAATCTGGGTTTGAATATCTGTAACTTACTGCTTCTCATCCCTTAACCTGTACTTTACCATATCTATTTCTTTTACAACTTTCTGTGAAATATACTGCATTAGCTCTTTCTTCTCTACATGCAAATATTTCTCTAAATAATTTATTGAAACCACAACCCCCTGTAATTACTATCAGTAATGGCAAATACTTTCTGGTGGATTCTTGTGGTATTCATCCCTTTAATATTTCTTAAAGGAAGGCTGTTTGTATTGTGAATTTTTATTGTATACTATCAATGTTGACAGATACTGCTGTTGTGATATCTTCCAGTACATATAAGGCTGTATACATGTTATTCTACATAAATCATTCACTCACCAATGCTATGCAGTGAAAACATTGTACTTTGATCACTTCTGCTCAAGTTATCTTTATTTTCATAGCTGTGAATAGTTCACACTTTAATACACTTTGAAGTTATTACAATGTTTTATCACTATATTTTATGTAAAGGAATATTACTGTAGTCACTGCTCTTGAAGATGCCTTTCTAGGAAGTGTATACTGTAAATGATGAATATAAGCATACTGTGTCTAGCATTAGAACATATATGGTGTATGCAGTATATAGTGGATATTATTACCATGTTGGCTGAAATCTTTCTACACTTTCTTTGCAGGACAATAGCATACTTGTGTTAATGTCTCTGAACATCTACTTTAATTTAATCTTAGAATGATTTATCGAACTAAAGTCTGTAACTCCTTTTGTGAAACTAGTATGGACTTAACAAACTCACTTGATCCCCTGCCATCCAGATAACATGCACTATGTTCTATGCCTATGAACAGCTTTGTTAAAGAGGGTGTTCTCTGGGTCTGTCAAGATAGCCTTACTCTAGCGTGATGTAAGGGGGAGAGGTATGAGGAAACTCATTTCAAGTGCAAGTCAGTCTCATCATCTTATAAATACCTTAGAAAGACTAATTTTCATGCAACTAACTCATTACATTTCCTCTTTGATATTAAACATATATTTAAGCCCAACTGTTAGACAGATACAGCAAATATACTAATCACATTCTCAGAGTCTTGGTTTATGGAATAGAAATGGGATAGTTTTTGTTGATCTGACTAAAGGCTTTTACTTAGAAAGTGTTGTAATACTTATGGACATGTCCTAGGTTTCCCTCCTAAGTTGTGCTTTGGCCTTGTAAATGTTTGTAATTTCAGGCAGCTGAATTGATGGAGAGGCTCTCATTTCCAGCGCAGATCATGTTTATTTCTTGGGGCTCCCTTGCATTCCATTTTGTAAACAGCCCATTGTAGAATAAGCCAAACTTTACACTACACACTTTTTATGCCACATTTTATTTTCAACTGTCCTAGTCCAGATGTCCTCACAGACTCAGACTAACAGGTGCATCTCTTTTACCTTTTCTTTCCTTTTTCTCTAAGCTTCCTTAATGAAGGTTGTGTTATTCAATACTAACTTTCTAAGCAGTACTTGCTAAGAATATGCATCTTTGATTTAGCTGCCAAGGTGGATCTTCCTTCTAGTATCTGACTGTACTGTTAGATAAATAAACATCTGATAATTTTGCTGCAAGGCATTCCTGGCAAGTTAGAGATCCCCTACTGATCATGTCACCCACTGATTCCGTGGTGCTAGGCCACTGCAGCGGATATTCAGTACAGTACTACCACTAACAGTCTATGCTGCTTTAGTTCAGTTAAGATTACAACAGGTGGCTTTCATTACTCTGGGCATGTATTAATATATAGATGTGGCCTAGGTGTATAATTTGGATTTTCTTTTTTATCTGTTTGAACATCATGCCATTACACTGTGCTTGAAATGTTGATCTGGCCTTCATTATTTCACTGACTACAATATATCATCTCTGTCTCACATATCAACTAAGCCATAGTACCTCTACCACCATACTGATAGCCACTCATAAACAAAAAACGTACTGTGTGTTCATTCACTGTATTAAACATTATCATTACTAAAAGGTTTCATAAACAATCAAGACTCCAAGGCGTTTAACTTCACTGTCTATCTCTGTGGAATAGCCTACTAGAAACTAGCATTTTGTACCTTTATCCACAGTATTTTAAGGGTGGTTTAAATATTCTCCACAGGGCTAACAGCAGTTGTAATGGCTTTGGCTCTATCTCTAGGTGAGTTAGGGTAATATGAAGTATGCTTTTAATTGTGGTGGTTCTATAAGCATGATACCCACAAATGTCATTTTCTTTTCAGTAGCACTTAACTCTGCTTCTGACTATGTATTCTCTTTACTGCAAGGCTTTCTTACTGTCACAACAAATTACACTGGTCTGTATACTGCTTTCACTATGTAATGCCTCCCATCTCATAATATTTGTGTACCTTCTGTATCCTATGATCTATCTCACTTGAGAATGTGGTATGTTAGGTGGTTTAGAATGTCAGTAGAGAAAGGAGCATTGAGATTATGTACCAAATCTAGGGAAACATGACTGTGTTAAGTACCTTTTTGATGTAATAAAGGTGCGTTTTTATTAAGCACCTTACACCACCACTGTTAAGATGAGCATAAACAGCATCCATCACACAACAGTGGTGAGAAATGAAAATAATTTTAAAATCTGGAAAATACATTGAATTTCCGTTCTTCTTCTTTGTGCAAGACAGCACAAGTTGTATTACAACTTTAAAGCTGTTACATCATCAAAGATACACTTCACTTCTGATCACTATCTGTGAGGTAGTTCTGAATGTGTCACAGCATCCAAAGCTTTTAACTGCTTATAAAAAGTTTCTTTTTTTCCTTTATCTCTCTTTCTTGCAATACATTGGGGCAACTACAGCTCAATTTAGCACAAAAGATATATCTGGCAGTATTAACTGTTTCACAACTTCCAAGTTATGAATCACTTATATAGCCTACACTTTTTTCTTTTCTCTCTCACTTTTTGCAGCACAAGGAGCAGGGAAATCTCCATGAACAGCAAAGAATTATGATTGAATCTCTCCAGTCATAACCAGCTTGTTATATATTTTTGAAACAGATCTCAGGAAATTCACTTCTAGAGTGGAGTGAAGCTTGAGAGTTAAGTCCTGACATCCATTTTGTGAATGCATAAAAACTTGGTCATGTTCAGTGACAAAATTATAATCCTCTATAGCCTACACTTTTAGAAGGTCACTAAATATTGCTTTTGTTTAATTATTATATTCTGCTGAATTAATGTTGTTTTATTATTTCCTGACCTCTGGGTCTTATTTACAGAAGGGGTGCAGTTAGTATGCCGAATAGTAGCCAGCATAGACACGTTGCTATAGATAGATATATGTATATAAAACAAGAATATATAACTCTGGAAAAGTTGTTGTCTTTGCAGATCATTTGCACCCTTTAAATTCCATGTGTATATTTGAAGCTGAGACCTTTGGTGCCCTTGTGCTGGGTAAAATACTGCCACCTTTAAAATTAATTTATGCGCTATGCCTTACATGGTGTATGCCTGGCTACATCATGCTGGTATGCTCATGTTGGTTTCATAGTCATCAAATAAAAAATAAATGCATTTTTACCTATTAAGATTTCTGATGTCAGCAGCTACAAGCATCAGTCTTGTTTTGTTGCTGAACTCTGTCATTGGTCCATAGTTCACTATAAATGTTAATATATATAAAAAAAAACTAAATCACCAAACTCTAAATTTTTTAAATTATTCTTTTCTTGCTTAATTCTCTTGATCTTTGTTGTACTTAGGATGTTTCAGATATTAGCCTAAAAATGAATCATGCATACCAGATTGAAGATGTAATGGCTATCTCATGTTTGGTATATATCATTTAAGCTTCACTTTACAGATTATAGTTAACTCATCCCTGAAAACTGA